>NC_079191.1:223634653-223934653 GCF_029499605.1 Hyla sarda
AGCCTTCTGTTGATTGAAAACAATCAGTGCTCTGATGGCACAATTATTCTGACCCTTTAACTAGAGGCTGCTGTGATAATGAAAGGTTGATTATGATAGTTTGTGCCTCTTTCAGTTTGCCAAGAAGGTTAATTTGGGCATCAGACGGATGTTTAATGGGCGCTTGCTGCCTACACTGAGGTAAATGAGAACGTGCAGTCTTCTATATTGCATGGATATAGTTTGCCTGCCAATCACTGTCATTTAGACTTTGTGCTTTACACTCTGGAAATCACATTTTAGTTTTTTTTTTTTCCACTGGATTTAATTTATTCACTGCCCTGAGGAAGTTCTATCACTCAGTGACCTTCACAGCAGCTTTCTAGTTCCTTTTTTTTCTAATTCTGTTTTGCTTCCACAAGAAGAAGAAAAACATAGCGGGAGCCAATTATGTTTTATTTTTCTCTCACATAGATTAAAGAAACAATGGTGTGTGGTTACTTACGGATCCTACATTTCTCTTCGTTTTCTGGTTATCAGAATATCGGATACATTACATCCTCATGTGCAATTATTTCAGTGTAGTGTTGAAGCTGAATTCAAATTAACATCTCGCTGTTATTCTTGGCTATTTAGTAGCCAGTAATTGTATTAACCTAAGATCATATGTAGCATGATAGTAGAAATGTATTATTAGAAGTCCTAAAACATACTGTAGGTACTCCATAGTCTATATTAATTCTGTTGTTGTCTTCTTAGAATACTTCATTTCCAGCAATCTTTTATGAATTCAGTAGTTGCTGAAGTAAGATCAGATTCACATAGTGCGGTAAAGGCCAAATGCTATTGCTATTTAGGGAAAACGGGTATTATGGGTGGGGGGAGAGTGCATGGTATAAACAGGGAAAGACCCGTTATGGAGATTGCAGAGGGTCCCAGAGGTCAGACCCCTGTGATCAGACAGTTATATGCTATCTGCAAGAGTTAAGTGTTAAAGTAGTGAAATACACCTTTATGGTGTATTCACACGTACAGTATTCTGCGCAGATTTGATGCGCAGGATTTTCTGCTGCAGATTTCAATGTAAACTAAATGACTGAACACAGCTTCAAGTCCTGTGCATCAAATCTGTGCAGAATACTGTATGTGTGAATAGACCCTTAGGGAGTTTTACATTGATTGTTCATAGAAAAAGCTTGTTCCTGCTAAAAAAAAAGGCCAGTGATCAGCCCGCAAATTCTTGTTTGTAGACTGATTGGATCTTTTAAGTGGCTGACAATCATTAATTTCTACTGACAATTTGTTTACCCTTAGTCCTAACAGCAGCACAGATGCTGCTGATAGGACTAAGGGAAACCAAATTATCGTTAGAAATTTACCATTTCTTAACAACATAGCAGCAGCACAGATGGGTTTCTAGCAAGCAGACTCTAAAAACAATAAAATGAAATTCTCGAATCCAATCTATAATGAGTAATAAAGGAAGATTTTAGAAGACCAAGAGGCAGCCCTACAAATCATGTCCAGAGGGACAGATCTTATCTTGGCATAAATAGTGGCATCAGCCCTGGTGGAGTGGACAAAGTCTAGAGATTCTAACTCCTGAGAAATGATGGATTCCCTTATAGCCTCCCTAATCTATCTACTGATGGTAGGCTCAGAGGCTTTGCAACCTCTACTGGGACCAGAATTATGAATTAGAAGGTTCTCGTCTAATGTAAAATCTTTGGATCTATCCACACAAATCTGGAGACATTTGGACACATTAAGGGAATCAATTTCCTTTTCCACTGTGGAGGCAGGATGAGGAGCTCACTGGGTTAATGTTCTTGGAAGATGGTATCTTCTAAGATAACATAGGTAGAAATTTTAGGAGCACCCTGCAGAAATGTCGTATATGGCTCCAAAGCAGAGAACTTCTGAAGTTCTCCTACCCGCAGATGTCATCTCCAATAAAAAAAAAGGTAATCCTCGAAGCCAAAAATTTAAATTCGGCCTCTTCCAAGGGCTTAAAGGGGGAGATGCTAGCCTCCTAAGCACAATTGTCCGATCCCATTCCAAAATGGATTACACAATGGTAGGCTTAATCTAGAGGCTCCTTTAAAGAATGAGTGTCTTGAGAAATTGACCTGCCGCAAGAAGCAGAAATGGCAGCTGTCTGGACCTTGAGCAAGAATAGTGACAATCCTTTGTCCAGACAATCTTGAAGAAATTGCAGAATGACTTGAAGGGGCAGATTTGCAAATGCCAACTTATTCCTAATACACCAAGTCCGGAAGATGTTCATAATTCTGAGTAAGCCTTTTTAGTAGAACCGCACAGGAATGTATTGAGGTTCCCAAGACAAGGTTCTCCCTTTGTGGAAAGGACTGATCAATCTCCAGGCTGTTCAAATTCAATTTGTGCAGATCTGTGTAGGTCTGCTGTGGGGTAAGCCTCCAATATTTGCCTCAACTCATTTGAATAGGCTGAGCGAACCAAGATCTCTTTGGTCAGAATGGAATGATTGCAATTACTAAAGCTTGATATTGCCTGATTTATATCAATACCTGTGGAATGAAGGAAATGGAGGGAAGATAAAGACTAGCTGGAAACTCCATGGGATTGACAGAGCATCTATTGCCACTGGGTTGTCCTTCCTGTATAAGGAACAAAACCTCTATACTTTGTAATTGAACCTTGTTGCGAAGAGATCTATCTCTATCTAGATGTAGATGTAGAGGCCACTCTCCTGTGGGTCATCCCTGTTTGTTGATGTATTGCACTGATGTCATGTTGTCTGACTGGGCTTTTACAGATCTACCCCAAATATAGGGGGCAAAGTGAATGATTGCAAGGTGGATTGCTCTCATTTCTCGGAGATTTGAGAATAACATTAACTCCAGGAGCCTCGGAGAAGTATTCCTAGAAGGTGAGTTCCCCAGCCTACAAAGGTTGCAACCATAATGAATGTGATCCTAGCAGGTTGGATCAGGGAGCTTCCATTCTCTCTATGATGCCAACACCTCAAGGACCTTCTAACTGAACAAGACAGGGAACACATAGTCAGAAGCCCATCCAGACCTTGATTGCATCTGACCAAATCCTCTGACTGCAGATGCCAAAGATGCCAGAGAGCCCAAGGGACTGTTTCCATGGTTGCTGACATGAGCCCCAACATCTTCATGAGGATCCAAATGGATACTTGTCAGGGAACTGAGAGGAATTCCACTGATCTCTTCATTTTATTTTTAATTTCTGGAGTAAGATGTAGCATCATCTGGAAAGAGTCTACAATGAAACCTAGGAACATGACTTGTTGCTGGCTTGATACTCGGCTTCTCCCAATTATTAAACCAACCGGCAGCAAAGACGGTTAAAGGGAATCTGTCATCAGTGTCACCTGCACTAACCTGTTGCTACAAGCAGGTAGTGCAGGTGGCTCTGATGACAACAGTACTTACCATGTCCCATTCCGTGCTGTCACTCCGGTCCCGACTTGGAGCGTAGGCAGA
This sequence comes from Hyla sarda, assembly GCF_029499605.1. NCBI lineage: Eukaryota > Metazoa > Chordata > Amphibia > Anura > Hylidae > Hyla > Hyla sarda. The sequence continues at coordinate 223,638,127 of NC_079191.1, forward strand.
GCTTAGTGACGTCACTGCTGCTGTTCTCTGCTGCTGCTAGCAAACAGCAGTGGTGACGTCACTAAGCTCTGCCCATGCTCCAAGTAAGGCCCGGAGCTAAAGTTACCGAGGAGGATTGCCGGAGAACGACAGCACGGAATGGGACAAGGTAAGTACTGTTGTCATCATTGTCACTTGCACTACCTGTCTGTACCGACAGGTTAGTGCAGGTGACAGTGATGACAGATTTCCTTATAAGCCAGAAAACAGCCAAAACCCATCATTCTGAAGCAGAATCTGCAAATGAAGGACGCTGGGAAGAGCCAGTTTAAATAGAAAAACTGGCAGCAATTCAGTACCCCCCTGTGGGCAGAGTCAAGCTATATAGATAGGAAGCTTTACAATACCGAATACCAAAAGCTAAGCCAATCTAGTTACTTCAGGCAAGAGGATCTCTCAGGAGGAGAGTACACTGCTAATCCTACTGTCCGGGAGGACAATAAAAAACACAGTGGACGGGTGTTATCTTTTCTCTTTTAGGGAAAGTAATTAAGGGTTTATTAATTTATTACTTGTGCTGCATAAATTTTATTTTATAACATTTCTGCCATCCTACCAGGTCACAGGGTAGAATACCCCATCTGTACTGCTGGTAGGACATGGGAATGAGGAATTTCAAGGACTGCATGAACATGTGCAACAGTTTTTTCACAAATTTTACCATTCTTCTGGAGCATTTGTTGGACATCTGTCCAAGCAATGTGGCCAAAATGCACTGAAAGCCTAGGTAAATCACTGATGGCCATAATAAAGTAACAGAAACTTGAACTTTTATCTTGGATCCTCTACACATTAGGAGCTTGTGTAGATAAAAGTCCCTAGAGTTCTCGGGCTGTCTCTCATTGCTCAAGGATGTTCTGTCCTTTTTGGTGTCCAAGGTCAGTCATCTATACACTTGTCTCAAAAGTCTGAAAGCAAACTTATGGTATTTGTAAAGAAAGGAAAATGTAAATCAAATAAACAAAATAACTTATGTTTTTTCAGCATAAAGAAAAAAAATGGAAATAGCTAAAACATGTTGAGTATTCCTTAAGTATAACTTTCAGTGTCCGTCGTGACAATCTGTAAATGCCACGCACTATAACAACTTGAGTCTTAAGTTAGTTATATGGTACAATTTGCGCTGCCGCTGCTCACTGACTTGCTATTGACATTTACTTTTGATAAACTGTTGACAGGATGTGTGTTTTAGTTTAATGGTTAATGATGCTATGTAATTTAGAGGAAAAGAGGACCACAGCTCCTCTGAAACATTACGTTGTTTTTTTAAATTATAGAGAGTGTACACATGATGGATGGAAGAAAATATTTAGTATTAGGATAGAGAAGCACATATTGTCTGCCATAGGCTTCTCTGTTGCTTATTGCTTTTTTGACAGTGATTGTACCATAGTTGTTTAGACTCAGTGGCCAGCATCAGGACATGATATGTGGTGGTGCCCAGAGCTGGACAGAACCTGGAGCAAAGAGAGATGCATAGTGAATATAGGTCATCACCTATTGGTTTCTAATAGGTAATGACCATGGGGGGAAAAAAAAGCACCTTTGCATCTGCAGGGCAATCCTAACGTTTGGGGCTGCTAGCAACTATACACTATGATGGGGCACTGTGGCTGACAATATGATGTAATATTTGCCTTATGATAGAGCACTGTAGCTGGTAATGTAATGGGGCATTGTGACTGATATTATGATGGGACACTCCGGCTAGCATTATAGTGAAGCCTTTAGCAGGCATTATAATAGGACACTGTGGCTGGCAATGTGATAAGACATTCTAAATATAGTATATGTCAGCTTTATATACTTCTGGTTATTGGTGCATCTTTTGGTCCATTGGGTCAGATAGTCAGAAAAATTCAGTATATCTTTTTTTTTTTTTTTTGTCTTAATAAACGTGATTGCATCAAAGCCAAGCCAAACGTGACACATCACAGGTATCACTATGCTTGCTGTAATTCATGGCTTAACAGGTAATGGCAGCATAATGTCTTTGCAGGGGGCCCTGAAAAGTCATTGAAAGTGGAGAATGAGTTGTACACACCAAAAAGTCTGTAATATGCCTTTAACTTGAAAAAACACACACACACACACATGCTACTCTTAATGAGTTTACTTGATCTCCTGAGGAATGGTAGTACTCCTCCCTTTCATTAGGAATATATTAGGGCACTTAAGGGGGGAAAATTATCATTCCCTGCATCAGCGCAAAGTGGCAAAATTATACACCTTTTTCGTGCAATCCCCATTTTAAGCAAAGTTTAGCAAATGGAAATTTACACAACTTTTTTTGTGCAAAAGATTGCTCACTTTTGCCCCTTTTGTACTGGTGCAGGGAATTATAAATTGTCCCCGTTACTGTGGACCTAGCTTACATTCATTGCAGACATCTTGCTTTAAAGGGGTATTCTTCCCCATGAATCTTATCCCTTATCCAAAGGGTAGGGGATAAGATGTCTGATTGTGGGGGGGGAGGGGGGTTCCGACCACTGGGACCAACTCATGATCTCAGGGCCTGTGCTGCAGTGTTCTGAACACAGAAGCTTGGAGCTGTGTTAGTAACATCATGCCATGCTCCCTCCATTCATGTCTATGGGAGGGGGCATGACAGCTAATACATAACCATCATGCCTCCTCCTAAAGACATAAATGGTGGGACGTGATGGCTGTGGTTACCCATCATCCAGCATGGAGTGGAGTTTGCTCTGTAGACCGGTTGACTGGGATGCTGCACTGGAGATCGCAGGGGTTCACAGCGCTCAACCCTCAGCATCAGAAATCTTATCCCCTATCCTGTAGATAGGGGATAACATCTCTTGGGGCGGAGTACCCCTTTAAGTCTTACCACATACTTTTCAGTAGGTTTTGGTGTATAAACATGGTTGTATAGGGCGTTTGAATCTAAATCCTTGCATACCTCTCCAGAGCTGATATATCAAATTTGCCCAGGGGACATTCCCATGGGCTGCAAAAGCCTAGCAAAGTTCATTCCTTCCACTTGTTAGCAACGCCTCTTGGAGGAGGTTACAAGAAGCTTAAACATTGCCAACCAGTGGATGAGATGAATTTTTGCAGCCCAGGGGAACACCCCATTTCAGAGTGTGATATCTCAGCACTGGAGAGGTTAGTTATTAAAAAAAAAGTATTTTTACACATATAAAAAAATAATAACAGTTGTTTTAGGAAAGTCCTTATGTGTATATTGAAATAAAGTTTCCTTTTCAAATATATAAAAGTATTTAACATGAAGTTGTTCCTTTCTTTTAGTTGGCTGTGAGATGGCTGGAGCACAACTGTCGGTATCAGTACATAGATGAACTGCTGCAGTATGTACGCTTTAGCCTCATGGATACAAATACACTTCACACTGTCGTCTTTTCTCATCCTCTGATCCAAGCCAGAGAAACCTCTACAGCACTTGTCAATGAAGCCTTGGAATATCACCAAAGTATCTATGCACAGCCAGTGTGGCAGACCATACGGACAAAACCACGGTTCCAGTCCAGCACACTTTACATTGTGGGAGGAAAGAAAAGGGAGATCTGCAAGGTGCGAGAGCTGAGATATTTTAATCCTGTTGATCAGGACAATGTTCATATTGCAGGAATTGCAAACTGGAGTGAGTTGACGCCAATGCCAGTAGGGAGAAGCCATCACTGTGTGGCAATCATGGGTGACTTTTTATTTGCTGCAGGAGGGGAGGTTGAACATGTCACTGGGCGCACCTGTGCAGTGAGGACAGCCTGCCGATATGATCCTCGCAGCAATACATGGATTGAAATAGCTCCAATGAAGAATTGCCGGGAGCATTTTGTACTGGGTGCACTGGACAATTGCCTTTATGCAGTAGGGGGCAGAAATGAGTTACGCCAGGTTCTACCATCAGTAGAGCGGTACTGTCCAAAAAAGAACAAGTGGACTTTTGTACAATCTTTTGACAGATCTCTTTCGTGTCATGCTGGATGTGTTGCAGATGGCCTTCTCTGGATATCAGGTCAGCAATTTGTTATACATTGTATATTATTAGCCTATAAGCATACAGAAATATGAAATTCAGGTATACAGAGAACATAGCAGTAGAGGCAGCCACCATAAATTGGGTTAAGCCTTTGGTTTTCATCAGCCCATGCACATACTTTTGTTAACTAAGAGTACCTGTTATTAAGTGCCCCCCCCCCCCGCTTGCCACCTCTGCTTACTACCCCCTGCCTTAAGTTTTTTTTGTGTGTGTCTCTAACCTTTATTTTCTCCCCGGTGTCAGCTCACTGCTAGTGTGCTCCGGCGGTCGGGAGGGGGCGTACAAGAGTGAGGGCGGATGTTCTCCAGATGACATCGCGTGTGACGGGGAGAACATCCGCCCTCACTCTTCTATGCTACGCTCGCACTAGGAAGGCAGCATAGAAGAGACAGCCAATCTCAGCAGGCTGTTCTCTCTCCCCTCCTCTCTGCACTTGTATCTCAGAGAGGAGGGGGAATGAGAGCAGACCTGCAGTGATTGGTTGCACACAGCAGTCACTGCATGATTAATAGTGCAGAGAGCGAACGCAGTGTACAGCTGATGTCCCACCCGCATTTCCTGATTTAGGTCTCATGTCCGGCTGACAGACCAAGGAGGGAGACCCCTAGTGGCTGGATTTTCAAAGTAAAAAAAAAAATGTAGAAAAAGTAAAAAAATCTGAAAACAAGTATATTAGAAACATTAATATTTTTTTTATAAAGAAATATAAAATATGTATTTTAATTACAGTGGCCATTTAAAGCAGATCTGTCAGTATACTGCCCTATTTAAAGGGGTTGCCTGGGAATTTTTTTTTACATAATGCTCATGTTTGTTTTCATAGTAGGCAGTTTCTGCTGAAATGACTCATAACAGGAAGCAACAGTAACAAGTGGGGACAGGGAGGTGGCAGGACAGCCACTACAGGGGATCAGGGTAGGTGAGTTTTTATTGTTTTTTTTTATTGTTCCACCATCAATATGTAAGAGACTTTATGTCCCCAGGCAGCCCCTTTAAGGACAGCATTGTACAGCTACATGTAAGTGTGCCAAGTGGCTAGCAGGAGAATTGAAAGATTACAGTCATGAGTACAGAGTATTTATAGGGAGAAAGCTCCCTTTGCTTCCCTGCATACACAGCAAGAGGTGGGAAATGGTTGGAGGAGTTCTGTATTCTTTCAGTGATTCTATAAGTCAGACAGCACAATTTTTGTTGTGCTCTTTGGCTACTACGAGTATGAGCCTGTACTTCTAAGGCCTCGTTCACATTGCATTAAGGGTCTGATCAACTTTTTTTTTAGCTGATTGACCCTAAAATTGGTCGGATGCAAACCGCTACTTTCGGGTCCTAACTGACCCCATTCACTTGCATGGGGTCCTTCGGTGATCCAGTAATTTTATAGGAATTTAGTGGAGTGGAGTGCTTGCACTATTCTTTTCTCCACTAAACTCCCATTCTTCTGGCCGGATTGCAGACAGAACTCCGAATAGTGGAGTCTGACGGCAATGTGAACAAGGCCTTATATATTCCCCTTACATACTAATGCATTTTAAGCTGACAGATCTGCTTTAAGGAGAAAGCAGAAGCCTAACATTAAACAATGAAAAAGCTCATGAAGAGATAGTAAGTGGGGATGAACCTACAGAAATTAATAATAATTTATATAGAGCACACATATTCTACAGTGCTGTACTCTCAAATTGGTCCCTGTCCCCATTGGGCTCACAATCAGGATGTTTTGGAGTGTGGGAGGAAACCAACATACCTGGAGAAAAGCCATGCAAACACGGAGTACGTACAAGCTCCTTGCAGATGTTGTCTTAGGTGGGATTTTTGAACCTTGGACCCCAACGCTGCAAGGCAACAATGCTAACCGCTGAGCCACTGCGTCTATTAGTTTGTAGACTCTAGTGCTCCATTTTTGCCATATTTTTTTTTCTCTGACCCCGAATGCATTTGAAAAAAACCTAAATGCCCAGAAAGTGACAATACAGTTGCTTCCAACTGCCGCTTCCAACTGTTGCCTTTTTTAGAGCCAAAGTCTGAAGTGGATTTAAAAGGCACATGTAATATAAAAGAAAGTTTTATACCTCTTGTTCCTGCTGGATCTACTTCTGCCTTTGAGTAAAAGAAACTGCTTATAAAACTTCAGTGGCATAGGATTTTTTTTTTTTATTATTATTTGCACAAAATCCTCTATATGCCTGTGTATGCAATGGGGTTATACAGAGGAACAAATCAGGGCTCATGACCTCTGTGGCAAATGCATTAAGATGATGCATGAATCCTAACACCAAGTCTCAATCAGTATTACCGTATATACTCGAATATAAGCCGACCCGAATTTAAGCCGAGGCCCCTAATTTCACCCCAGAAACCCAGGAAAAGTTATTGACTCGACTATAAGCCTAGGGTGGGAAATACATCATCCCCCATGTCATTATCCCCCCCTGTTATTAACACCCCCATCATCATCAACCCCATCTTCATCACCTGGTCATTTTCACCCCCGTCATCATCACCCTGTCATCACTCCCTCCCCCTTCATCATTACCGCCTGTCAATCCCTTCTCAGTGGTGTTCAACCTGCGGACCTCCAGATGTTGCAAAACTACAACTCCCAGCATGCTGGGAGTTGTAGTCTTGAAACATCTGGAGGTCCGCCGGTTGAAGACCACTGCGGCCTTCGTCATAATCTAGACCCCCCCCCCCGCATTCGTTTTCTACTAACCTCCCCTCGGTGGGAAGGAAGGGTGAGCTGGTCCGAGCCATCTTTGCGGCAGGGACGGTCCGGTGGGGAGGGTTAGTCGTTCCGGGCTGTAGATCTTCACCGGGAGGCCCTCTTCTCCGCTCCGGGCCCGGACTAGTGACGTTGCCTTGACGATGACGCACAGGGACATTCATGCGCAGGTATGTCTGCTGTTCACGGACGTCCCTGTGCGTTATCATCAAGGCAACATCACTAGTCCGGGGCTGGGCCCGGAGCGGAGAAGAGGGCCTCCCGGTGAAAATGTACAGCCCGGAACGACTAACCCTCCCCACCGGACCGTCCCTGCCACAAAGATGGCCCGGACGAGCTCACCCTTCCTTCCCACCGAGGGGAGGTGAGTAGAAAACTAATGGGGGGGGGGGTCTGGATGATGACGAAGGCCGCAGTGGTCTTCAACTTGCGGACCTCCAGATGTTTCAAAACTGCAACTCTCAGCATGCCTGGACAGCCGATGGCTGTCCGGGCATGCTGGGAGCTGTAGTTTTGCAACATCTGGAGGTCCGCAGGTTGAACACCACTGAGAAGGGATTGACAGGCGGAGAGTTCACTCGAGTATAAGCCGTGGAGGGCGTTTTCAGCACGAAAAATCGTGCTGAAAAACTCGGCTTATACTTGAGTATATACGGTAGTTTATAGTTAGTGAAACATATTACCAGATCTAAAATGATCCCTCAACTTACAATGGCCTCAACATACAATATTTTCAACATACAACGGTCTTTTCTGGACCACTGTAAGGGTATGTTCACACTGCGGAATTCTGCACAGTGAACATTACCATCAGTGTGAATGGGTCTTCTGCGAGACCCGTTGACACTAAGGAATTTCAGCGGTGGACAATTCCGCCTCTGAAATTGTTCCGGTCAAAGAAAAAACATGTTCATTCTTTGAGCGGAATTTCGAGAGCACTGCATAGCCGTCAATGGTGATGGCGCAGTGCCACGTGGTCCTATCGCCGCCGCCGGCTGCCAGGCTGAATCTCCGCTCGCCGAATTCCACAAGCGGAGATTCAGCATGCAATCCTCAGTGTGAACGCACCCTAACTTGAAACCAGACTCAACATACACTGCTACGGACAGTCCAGATACGCAAAACGTGTCAATGGCAGAAAGAACTGACCAATTAGAATGGACATTTCACTGGCAAAACCCATGTATTCCTGAAGTACATGCACTAACTGGCTGTCTGGTAGCGCCCCCTACAGTACAAGGAGGTATTACATGTTCTGTACTACTCTTTAGCTGTTCCAGGGATAGCTGCTCCAGGTGAGGGTGGCTCCATGTTTCTTTTTTTTTGGGACACTATGTGTACTGTAGAAGTTCCTATCCTCTACATAGACTTATGATTTACAGCTTCCAGCTGCTTTTTCTTCCTTTTTTTTTAATGCTAGGACTTGCTTTAGCTATATTAGTTATCTACTTATTTCTCTTTAATCCTCACTTTTTCCTATTATTGGGTGACATTTTTGGTGGCTTCAGAACCAATTACCAGGTTTCCATAGAGTTATGGTCTCAACATACACTGGTCATCCTGGAACCGATTAATATTGTAAGTTAAGGGACCACTGTATTATGTCGCTGTAATTTCGTTGAACAATGTGGTAATATGCAATGTTGTTTTACTTAGAGTTGGTTAGAGTACACGTAGTACAGGTGGTTGATAGCATTTCTCTTTTTTTTTTATTACTGCTAGTTTGTGAATAGCTTGAATTGGGATGATCTACCTGAAAATACAAGAAACTGATGTTCCCTTTCAACTACAATCATAAGACGCTTGAATATAAAAGAGAGATTGTAAAACGTGTCTGAATTCCAAATTTTAAGTCAATCAAAAAAAATAGGATCAGTTTTTCAAGAGAGTTTAAATGAAAAGAGATTGTCATGACCACCTGCTTGAATGCATCAATAGGGTTATATATCATGAATGAGGATTTAACACTCGATAATAGTCACCAGCGTCTAAACATTGCTGAGTATTTTATATAGAGACATTATTAAAGTATCTAAGCATGGTTCATTTTATTGCAGAGCACCTCACAGATTAGAGCTGTCATTTCCTAACCTAAGTTGAATAAGCACTTGAATCATGACACTTTTTATAGAGAAATTACCAATTCTTTCAAAATACTGCTCGCCGAATAGTGCTGTCATTACACAAAATATTGGTATTTATCATTGAAATAACTTTCTCTTCACCTTTCCAGTGGCATTCACTTTCAGTCTTTTGAGAGGTTAAAATTTTCCGTTGCCCGTGGTATACTTTGACTAGCACTTCAAGGATGAAACACAGTACAGTTAATTCAAATTTTTGGCAGAATGTATTTTAAATTTCATCTGTGTCACTTCAAAGTTAGAAGAAAAGTTGTTTTTGAAAATTGATTCTCATATAAGATGGCATATTTAATGCCAGATGTATCTATAGAATGCTTGCAAGATGCAGATTATCCCCCTGGGGAGGCAGCTCAAAACTGCCAATCAATAAAATATACTTATTAGGGGAAACCGAGGAATCTGTGCAACTGCTTTGATTGCAGGGGACAGTGTAGCAGCATGGGGTACCATAACCTAAGAGCAAGAAAATCAGCCTGATGTCTTTCAAAGCCAAGAATATTGCTGTAGGCAAGGGTACTCCACACTAGGAAAAATTACAACATATATAGACTGTTAATAATTCCATATCTATTTTTGTGTCGTCAAATCTGTATGCAAATCCTCTGCATCTCATTTCACAAGATTAATCTAAAAGTGAGAGGAGAGGTATGTGAAGTGCATAAAATTATCAAGGAACTCCAACATTGCAGCGGAGAAGTAAAATTTATTCAGAAACGAACTTCTATTGTTTTTGTTTCCCTTGCTTCCAGAAGGTTTCCTTTTTTTTGCAACAAAGAAACAAAGAGTCTGTAGTCCTTGCCGTTATAGATGAAGCAAAAGTGGAAAATGCTTACAATACGACTCATTAGTCCATGATGACACAGGCTCCGTTTTCTTTCTATTTCTTTGATTTAGGACAATGTAGTGTCTTCAACGGATATTTAAAGGGATATTCAGGGTTTATACATCTTATCCCCTATCCAAGGGATAGGGGATAAGATATATGATCGCAGGGGTCCCGCTGCTGGGGACCCACGCAATCTCGGTGCAGCCCCTGGCATTTTGTGGCGGGCACTGCTTCCAAGACGGGACGTGATGTCGCGGTCACACCCCCTCATGACATCACGCCACCTTGTGAGTGATGTCACAAGGGGGTGTGGCCGTTACGTCACATCCCCATCTCGGAAGCAGCACCCGGCAAACAATGCGATAAGATGCATAAACCCGGAATACCCCTTTAAGTTTATTAGAAGTCACATTGGAAAGAAACTGGTCGTAGAGATCTCAGGAGATTCCAAATGTATTTAGTAATTGTATTGAACTGAAACATGATGACACAAGAGTTCAGAGTTCATAATAAGCATCGTTTGTATATTACATAATGTTTATTCTTTCTGAAGTACAGTTCTAGTGCATATTAAATAGCTTGGAGTGCAAAAGTAATATGGAGGGCAAGTGCTCAAGTTGTAAATGTAGAAGATCTTATATGTAGTTTATAAACAATGTAGCAATATAGTTATTTTATTAAACAGAGTCAATCAGGATGTTGCAGTATAAAAAAAAAGAAAATCTATTCCCAGTCATTTCTAACACCTGTCCCACCCGTTCTCTTGGCCTCACTGGCATCACTTTGTAACATCTGATCGAAAACATAGCTAACATCATCATTACGGGGGCTCTTTAATTTGATCTGCTCAATAAGTAGAAAAACAGATTCCTTTGGGCCGGCACTGCTCTCAATCACACTCTAACATATCATCTATGGTGGAAGATGATACACAGCAGGGGCCCTCTGCTCTGTGACAGTCTGAAGATCATAAAGTCCATAAGAAAAAAAGAATAAAGCAGCAATCACTAGTGGTTTCATGGTTCCAACGAACGGCTTTTGTCATAACTGTCAACTCTGCTGGAGTGGGACTGCAAATCTCTTGAGCACCACATACTTACCTCTACCTGTTCATGTGCTTAGAGAGTTCTAATAAGAACAAGGAGTATTTATGTGGTATGCTTGCTGTGAGGTCCCATTCCTCCTGACTTTCCAAAGCAGTGCGCCATGTTCTTTATAGTTTGTTTGTTTTTTTGTCATAAATACATTGTAAATTTGTAATGTATTTATGACAAAACAACTATAATGTGCTGGGGCAATTATGAAGATGGCCTGGCTTGGGGGTCTATGTAAAGTTTTTCCTTAGGTCTTTATTTAGTGGGACTGGCATGGGATTTGCATTTGGTTTAAGAGGTACTCCAGAGGAAAAACATTTTTTAAAGGGGTACTCCCGTGAAAACGTATTATTATTATTTTTTTAATCAACTGGGGCCAGAAAGTTAAACAGATTTGTAAATTACTTCTATTAAAAAATCTTAATCCTTCCAGTACTTATTAGCTGCTGAATACTACAGAGGAAATTATTTTCTTTTTGGAACACAGAGCTCTCTGCTGACATCACAAGCACAGTGCTCTCTGCTGACATCTCTGTCCATTTTAGGAACTGTCCAGAGCAGCATATGTTTGCTATGGGGATTTTCTTCCACTCTGGACAGTTCTTAAAATTGACAGAGATGTCAGCAGAGAGCACTGTGGTAATGATGTCAGCAGAGAGCTCAGTGTTCCAAAAAGAAAACCATTTCCTCTGTAGTATTCAGCAGCTAATAAGTACTGGAAGGATTAAGATTTTTAATAGAAGTAATTTACAAATCTGTTTTACTTTCTGGCACCAGTTGATTTAAAAAAAAAAAAAGTTTTCCATGGGAGTACCTTTTTAAATCAACTGGTGCCAGAAAGTTAGACAGATTTGTAAATTACTTCTATTAAAAAAATGTTAACTCTTTCAGTACTTATCAGCTGCTTTAAGCTCCAGAGTAAGTTGTATAGTTCTTTCATGTCTGACCACAGTGCTCTCTGCTGACACCATGTCAGGAACTGTACAGAGCAGGAGTGATTTACTATGGAGATTTGGTCTGAACAGTTCCTGACACGGACAATGTGGCAGCAGAGAGCAATTTGGTTAGACTGGAAAGAACTTTCTCTGGCGCATACAGCAGCTGATAAGTAATGGAAGGAATTACACCAAACACTGGATAGTAATGAAGGGTATCCACAACACTGTAGTGGTCCTCGTTACTCACTTTCTCTTGGTCTTAGGGCCCTGATTTTGTTGTGGGCCACTACCATTCTATTTTTAGGGTGCCATTATTAGAATCACTGAACTCCTGAGGACCTGTCAACTGTGGCTAAATGGCTGGCAATTGTATTGTGAACTTGGTGGACAATACTATTTGAAACTGGCACATCATTTTTTTTTACACCACAAGTGGCTTATTTCTTGCTATATGCACAGGTTTGCAGATTATCAGTGTTCATCATACACTTGATTGGTCATATTGCTATGTATACATCTCATATCAACATCAGTTTGGGATAATCTCATGTGCTTGTATTGTTACCATCATCTGCATGCTGTACATTATTACCACCTATATGCCTTATGTATATGCTGAATATTTATGACCGGATTACCTACATCCACTTGATGTCTCTGACAACGTACATCCACTTGATTTACCTAATACATTATCCTGCTGCTACCTAGTGGTTCCTAATTGATTTACATTTCACCTCTTGTTTACCCTTTTAGAATTGTTGTCTGTACTATATTGTTCTCTGATGAACCCTTTAGTATTAATTGGGAAAAACGCATTGGATAAGGGAGTGTATCTATTTTTAATATTTTTTCGCATGATATTTCTATTGTTTTGAACACCACGTTTTTGTACCCTTTACCCCATTCCACACTATAGAATAGGGAGGGACAGTTTTAGTTAGGTAGGATAAAAATCCATCTTAATGTAAGGTTGTCACCTGTACCCGCTTCCTATCCCCACCTTTTATTTTTTGTGTTCCAGGTCAGTACAGTCTTCATCACTTTATGATCATTATTTTTTATATGATTTTATCATATTTTGTGAGTAAAAGTTTTATATTATTTAATCAAGCCTTATTGGAATTTTTCTTTGTTGAGAAGTTATGGAAGGATTAAGATTTTTTGGATTAACTTTCTGGCACCAGTTGATTAGATTTTTTTCCTCCTTTAGAGTGCCCCTTTTGAGGGGTCTGGTGTATGGTCTGTATTCATTTTGTGGTGTTTCCTGTATAAATACTGAGCCGAGTTTTCGTGTTGAAAACGCCCCCCTCAGCTTATACTCGAGTGAACTCTCCGCCTGTGAATCCCGGGCCTTTGTCATCTTCCAGACCCCCCTTTAGTTTTCTACTCACCTCCCCTCGGTGGGAAGGAAGGGTGAGTTGGTCCGGGCCATCTATGCTGCAGGGACTGTCCGGTGGGGAGGGTTAGTCGTTCCGGCCTGCCCATTTTCACCGGGAGGCCCTCTTCTCCGCTCCAGGCCGGCCCCGGCCTAGTGACGTTACCTTGACGATGACGCACAGGGATGTGCGCAGCAGACGTCCCTGCTCATGAACGTCCCTGTGCATCGTCATCAAGGCAATGTCACTAGGCCGGCCCGGAGCGGAGAAGAGGGCCTCTCGGGGAAAATGGACAGCCCGGAACGACTAACCCTCCCCACCAGACAGTCCCTGCAGCATAGATGGCCCGGACCAGCTCATCCTTCCTGCCCACCGAGGAGAGGCGAGTACAAAACTAAAGGGGGGTCTGGATGATGATGAAGGCCGCAGTGTTCTTCAACCTGCGGACCTCCAGACATTTCAAAACTACAACTCCCAGCATGCCCGGACAGCCGATGGCTTTCCGGGCATGCTGGGAGTTGTAGTTTTGCAACATCTGGAGGTCCGCAGGTTGAAGACCACTGATGCGGTGATGATAAAGGGGGGTGATGATGAAGGGGGGTGATGATGAAGGGGGGTGATGATGACGGGGGAGATGATGATGGGGGTCTGGATGATGACAGGGGGGGATGATGACATGGGGGGATGATGTATTTCCCACCCTAGGCTTATAGTCGAGTCAATAACTTTTCCTGGATTTTTGGGGGGAAATTAGGGGCATCGGCTTATATTCGGGTCGGCTTATACCCGAGTATATACGGTACATTTTTTATAGAAAGAAATATTGAAGTATGGTTTTAATCAATCGAGAATCTAAGTGTAGTGAGAAATCACCAAAGGCAGTGATGCCATCTTTCCTGTCTTGATACAAACAGTTGTACAGATCTAAATACAAACAGAGCTTGATAGAAACAGAGCATGCAGAGCTAAATAAAATAATGTGAACAGCTGTATAGGAATCGACATTCACATAGATTGCTTCATTCCTACACATAGGATGTTCTCAGGTTTTGCACTGATCTGTAGGCTAGTAGTGTTTGAGGGTTCCATTATTGTATGTTAATTATGTTTCTCTTATTTACCTAGATACTAGCATTTCTGTTTTATTCCAGCCAATTCCTTCCAAATTAGCAAGATCTCCACTTGTACATTATTAAGGTTGAATTCTACTGTTATTACTCTGTTTACTAAAATATGGACTTGCATAACAAAATGCACATTCTTTGAGCTTAGCATTTAGTATAATGCTAAATATAAACCATCAACTTAATGCACAGATAACCTGAAAATGTCTTATGTATTGCATCTTTAAAAATGTATCGTCATTTCATTAACTAAATGTAGAAAACATTTATATATATATATATATATATATATATATATATATATATACTTTTTTAATGTTACAGCTGTATTGGAAGCCATATTGGAAACTCCAAGGTGCGCGTGCTTTATGGCAGCTGAAATGAATGGCAGTCAATTGAAAGAGAATTGTCATTTCTGCATTTACATAATATACACTTCAGTTGTATTTTGTACTTTAGATTTATTTCCTTTTTCCAAGCCCCTTTATGCCTTAAAGGGGTACTCTGGTGAGAAAAAAAAATCAACTGGTGCCAGAAAGTTAAACAGATTTGTAAATTACAGTACAAAAGAGCAAGTAAGGAGAGAGCACACTAAAGTGTTACTGCACCTGTAACGGAGGTACTGCAAGATATCGGTGGCCCAAAGTGAGTCTCCTGCGGGGTGCACATACGAAAAGGGTAAAATATCAATATCTATAACAACAAAAGCACGTACGTGCACTCACCCCTCAGCGGAGACAACTCGGCAAGGGGTTCGGTCCACAGAAGGCTGGATCACAGCTTCGGTGCAGTTAGATGGGCGCTCGGTTAATCTTATTCCATCAAGTACTTATCAGCTGCTGTATGCTCCACAGGAAGTTCTTTTCTTTTTGAATTTCTTTTCTGTCTGACCAGAGTGCTCCCTGCTGACACCTCTGTCCATGTCAGGAACTGTCGAGAGCATAAGAGGTTTGCTATGGCGATTTGCTCCTGCTCAGGACAGTTCCTGACATGGACATAGGTGTGGTCAAACACTCTAGAAATTGGAAAAGAAAAGAACTTCCTCTGTAGTGTACGGCAGCTGATAAGTACTGGAAGGATTAAGATTTTGAAATAGAAGTAATTTACAAATCGGTTTAACTTTCTGGCACCAGATGATTAAAAAATTTTTTATTGTTTTCCAGCGGAGTACCCCTTTAAGTGCACAGACACTGACTTAGACTTTGGCCTTAAAGGGGTTACGCCCTGACTTAAACTTTGGCCTTAAAGCACCACACATGTTTTCAGGTTGTGTGTGGTATTACAGCTTACCTCCGTTCACACTGAAACTGAGCTGCAATCCTGCACAATATCTGAGGACAGGTGTGATGATGTTTTTGGAAGAAATCAGATATGTTTTTCCAATCCTTGATAACCCCTTTAAGGACCAAGGCAATTTTTTTTTCTATCTGACCTTACTTCTTACTTTAACACCTTAACTTCTTAAGGCAGTGATTCCCAACCGCGGTGCCGCGGCACACGTGTGTGCCGTTCAGCACTGCCGCGGGATTTTGCCGTGATTTTTTTATTTTTTACTATTATTTTTTTTTAAATGTCCCGCCCCGGCCTGACGGCGCAGGGGGGAAGGGAAGTCTGCGTGCGCACTGCGCGCACAGCGTCCCCCTGCGTCTCCTGTGTTCCCCTCCGTCCCCTGCGCCTGCCGCGTGACCCGTGTTCCCCTTCTTCCCACTCTGTTCCCTGTGTCCCCCACGTCCCCCTCCTTCACTCTCCATCTCCTGCGTCCCCCTCCGTCCCCCTCTCCCTTGCAGCGCAGTGAGCCGGATATGGTGCCCTGGGGCGGAACGAGCTGCACCTGCGCCGGACTCCAGTGCCTCCTGTGGAACTGCAAGCTGCGCGGGCCGGCTTGCTTAAGGTACTGTACCCTTTCCACCCCTCTGTTCACCTTCTCAACCCTGTCTAAATCCCCCCACCGTCACCCAGGTCCACCCTCTACCCCCCCGACCCCGTCACTCATGTCCACCCCCCCTGTCAGCGATGTCTGCCTTGTCTACCTCCCTGTCCATCTCTATCACCCATGTCCACCCCCCCTGTCACCCATGTAATCCCTCCCTGTCACCCATGTAACCCCCCCGTCACCCATGTCCACCCCCCTGTCACCCATGTCCACCCCCCCGTCACCCATGTCCCCCCTCCCCCATGTCCACCCTCCCTGTCACCCATGTCCACCCTCCCTGTCACCCATGTCCACCCTCCCTGTCACCCATGTCCACCCTCCCTGTCACCCATGTCCACCCCCCTGTCACCCATGTCCACCCTCCCTGTCACCCATGTCCACCCTCCCTGTCACCCATGTCCACCCCCCCTGTCACCCATGTCCACCCTCCCTGTCACTCATGTCCACCCTTCCCTGTCACTCATGTCCACCCTTGCCTGTCACCCATGTCACCCATGTTCACCTTCCTGTCACCCATGTCCACCCCCCATCACTCATGTCCACCCGCACTCACACATGTCCCCCCACCTATCATCCCCGTCACCCATGTCCACCCTCCTGTCATCCATGTCTGCCTTGTCCACTCCCCTGTCCATCCCTGTCACTTATGTTTACCCCCCTGTCTACCCCCGTAGTCTATACTGTCACCCATGTCCACCCTCCTGTTCACCCATCTGTCCCTTTGTTACCCCAGTCCACCCCTCTCTGTCACTCCTGTCCCTCTTTTACCCCCTTGTCCACCCCTCTGACCCCCTGGTCCACCCTCCTGTCACCCATGTCCACCCCCTGTCCACACCTCTGTCACCCCTATGCCCCGTCACCCATGTTCACTCTTCTACACCCATCTATCACCCTTGTACACCTCTCTACACCCCTCTGTACACTCCTCTACACCCCTCTGTCACCCATGTACACTTCTCTACAACCCTCTGTCACCCATGTACACTTCTCTACAACCCTCTGTCACCCATGTACACCCATCTGTCACCCATGTACACTCCTCTATACCCCTCTGTCACCCATGTACACTCCTCTGTACCCCTCTGTCACCCATATACACTCCTCTGTACCCCTCTGCCACCCATGTACACTCCTCTACACCCCTCTGTCACCCATGTACACTCCTCTACACACCTCTGTCACCCATGTACACTCCTCTATACCCCTCTGTCACCCATATACACTCCTCTACACCCCTCTGTCACCCATGTACACCCATCTATCACCCATGTACACTCCTCTACACCCCTCTGTCACCCATGTACACTTCTCTACACCCCTTTGTCACCCATGTACACTCCTCTACACCCGTCACCCATGTACGCTCCTATACAGCCCTTTGTACATTCCTCTACACCCCTTTCACCCATGTATGCTCCTCTACACCCCTGTCACCCATGTACACTCTTCTGCACCCCTCTGTCACCCATGTACACTCCTCTATACCCCTCTGTCACCCATCTGTCACCCATGTACACTCCTCTACACCCCTCTTTCACCCATGTACACCCATCTGTCACCCATGTACACTCCTCTACACCCTTCTGTCACCCATGTACACCCATCTGTCACCCATGTACACTCCTCTACACCCATCTGTCACCCATGTACACCCATCTGTCACCCATGTACACTCCTCTACACCCCTCTGTCACTCATGTACACTCCTCTATACCCCTCTGTCACCCATGTACACTCCTCTACACCCCTCTGTCACCCATGTACACCCCTCTGTCACCCATGTACACCCATCTGTCACTCATGTACACTTCTCTAAACCCCTCTGTACACTCCTCTACACCCCTGCCACCCATGTACGCTCCTCTACACCACTGTCACCCATGTACGCTTCTCTACACCCCTCTGTACACTCCTCTACACCCCTCTAAACCCCTCTGTCACCCATGTCCACCCCTCTACACCCCTCTGTCACCCATGTAAAAAAAAAAGAAAAAAAAGCTTGGCGCCTAATAGGTTTGTTTTGCAGGTTTAACGGTGAAGAATTGTGTGAGGAAGAAATTGTGATGATGGCCCAGACCAGATGGAGAAGAGAAGGCAACGATGCAAATTAGAGAAGACGTCATTGGTGAGTTGCTGTATAAAGCAGAACTTTAAACTACATACCCACTGATAAATAGATATAGTGCATTGCGTTTTTTACCATTTTTTCCTTTTTTTTTTCTTGCTCATCAACCGCGGTAGCGGTGCCCCGTGGAAAAAAAAATTTCCGAGGTGTGCCCCGACCCGAAAAAGGTTGGGAAACACTGTCTTAAGGACTCACAGCGTACCTGTCCACTCAGGGCGTATTGGAGTCCACTCCAATTCTATAACGCGGGACGGGACCCGTGGCTAATAGCGATTGGCACTGATCGCGGTGCCGTACGCTATTAACCCTTTATAGTTAATCCTAAAGTGAACGTAAACTACTCCCGGCTAGCTCAGTGGGCTGTTTAGGACTGCCGCGGCGAAATTGCGGTGTCCCGAACAGCTGGAGCACACCAGGAAGGCCCCTACCTTCCTCCTGTGTGTCCAATCACCGAATGACTGCTCCGTGCCTGAGATCCAGGCATGAGCAATCAAGCGGCAGAATCATTGATCAATGTTATCCTATGGGATAACATTGATCAATATAAAAGATCAGTGTGTGCAGTGTTATAGCCCCCTATGGTGGCTATAGCATTGCAAAAAAAAGTGAGAAAAAAAAAAGTTAATAAAGATCATTTAACCCCGTCCCTATTAAAAGTTTGAATCACCCTCTTTTCCCATTTAAAAAAAACTCAGTGTAAATAAAAATAAACATATGTGGTATCGCCGCGTGCGGAAATGTCTGAACTATAAAAATATATCATTAATTAAACCGCACGGTCAATGGCGTACGCTCAAAAAAATTCCAAAGTCCAAAATGGCGTATTTTTGGTCACTTTTTATATCATGAAAAAAATGAATAAAAAGCGATTAAAAAGTTCGATAAATACAAACATAGTGCCGCTAAAAACTTCAGATCACAACGCAAAAAAGAAGCCCTCATACCGGCCCATATGCAGAAAAATAAAAAAGCTATAGGGGTCAGAAAATGACAATTTTAAACGTATAAATTTTTGTGCTTGTAGTTATGATTTTTTCCAGAAGTACGACAAAATCAAACCTATATAAGTAGGGTATCATTTTAATTGTATGAACCTACAGAATAAAGATAATGTGTCATTTTTACCGAAACATTTACTGCGTAGTAACGGAAGCCCCCAAAATTTACAAAATGGCATTTTTTCTTCAATTTTGTGGCACAATGATTTTTTTTTACCGTTTCGCTGTAGATTTTTGGGTAAAATGACTTATGTCATTACAAAGTAGAATTGGTGGCGCAAAAAATAAGCCATCATATGGATTTTTAGGTGCAAAATTGAAAGAATTGTGTTTTTTTTAAAGGTAAGGAGGAAAAATTAAAGTGCAAAAACGGAAAAACCCTGAATCCTTAAGGGGTTAAGGACATCGGACATAAACATACTTCCTGATGCGATGGGACATAGCGCACCAGGACGTACATTTACGTCCAGTACATGACACGAGCACTGGAGTTGTGCATGTAATTTTTCCGTAAAGTTTACAGCGTGAAAATGAAACCCTCCAAAATGTTGTTTTTTTTAATTTACTCACACAAATAATAATTTTTGGGGGTTTGCAGTACATTTTTTTGTAAAATGATTTATGTCATTACAAAGGACGATTATTCGCACAAAAAACAAGCCCTCATATGGATCTGTGGATGGAAATATGAAAGAGTTATGATTTTACGTCACCTCCCATAGACTTGCATAGCAGGGCCGGAGTACCCCTTTAAGGCCAAAATGGGCTGTGGTCTTAACCCTTTCAGGACTCAGCGTTTTTTCACTTTCGTTTTTTCCTCCTCAACTTCTAAAAATCATAATGTTTTTAAGGAAATACAATTTTCTTATGAAGTACAACATATAAAAAGTATTGTGTCTGATAGTGCCCATTTAAGCTTGTGCTTGGTTAAATTCCACACATGTCTTATGTTCCAGGGTAACATCAGGCTTGTCAAAATCCTCATGGGTGGTGGTTGCTAGAGATGAGTGCATCGAACTCAAATAACCAGAGTTTGGTCAGTTTTGCCTGGCTAGAACTCGAATTTTGGGCAGTTTGGTTAAAACTCAGCCAAACGGCAAAAAAGGAAAAGGAGGAAAGATCACATGACCTCATGAAATCCCATAATAGCTTTGCAACAGCTCTTCTCCCAGCCAATCAGGAGGCAGTATAGGGGTGATGTCCAAGCCACTATGTTTTTCGTATGTATATGAAACAGGGTGCTTTAAATCTGTACAGGGTACAATGAAACATCAAGACTATCAACTAAAAATGCAAAAAAAAGCACTCCATAGTGATTTACCGCTTAACTGGTTCAAAACCGCTAAGTGTCCATGGGCGCTTACCAAGGTTGGTTGTGCAACCCCAGCACAACAAAGGTAGAAAGCGAATGGTGGGTCTCACTGCAGCCTTCCACAATAGACAACCAAAACCAATGACCTCAAAAGTAGGTGGAATTCCTAGCAAGGCATTCTGGAGCAAAACGTGCTGCTCAGTGTCAGGAAGCTTGGTCTCTGTCCCAGCTCATGAGTCCTCCAACAGGATATTGACCTAAAACACACAGCTAAAAACATCCAAGATATGCTATAAGCAAAACATTGGACTATTCTGAAGTGGACATCTATGAGCCCTGATCTGAATCCTATTGAACCTGCGACAGGTGGAATGGGCCAAGATACCTGTAGACAAGTGCAGAAGTCTAATTTAGACCGTACAGAAATCACTTGACAGTGACCGCCTCAAAAGGCTGTGCAACAAAATATTAAGTTTAGGGTACCACCATTTTTGTCCAGGCCAATTTAATTATTTTGTTTTTATATGTTTCTGTTAAACCAAAATTCAAAAATATATCTGTCTTATCTTTATCAGTTAATTTTCAGTAAATTTTTCTTCATTATTACTTTTGTCAGTTAGCCCCTTTTAGAGGGCTTTGCTTTTTGCCTTTTGCTGATTCCTACCTGCTGTGTTTAGAGGTCAAAAGGAGTTGTAAACCATTTATAAAGATATCTGTAGCAGTAAACGTTTTTATTTTACACATATTTTCTAGTCCTTTAGAACTAGCAATGAAAATGGTGGATTCATTCTGGTTGCCTTAGTCCAGGGTCATGATCTGAATATTTACCGAGCTTCATCATGTAATGAAGAGTATTTGTATATTAGTATTTATGGCTGTGACCCACCACATCCATTGATTGGCTGGACAGGCATTTCTTACGCGCTGACCCAAAGAACAAGATGCGCTTTACGGCGAAGACCAGCACTGGCGGGGGATCAGAGGCAGGTGAGTAGATGAGGTTTTATTTTTTTCTACACCTTCTTGAATACTTTTAAACATAATATTTATCTGTATAACCCCTTTAGGCTGGTTTTAATGTTATGGCTGATTGGTGTGTTCCATATGATATGACAAATATATATATATATATATATATATAGACTTAACAAAAATATGACATTTTTGATTAGATATTTTAAGTACATATACAGTGGGGCAAAAAGTATTTAGTCAGCCACCAATTGTGCAAGTTCTCCCACTTAAAAAGATGAGAGAGAAATAAAAAATCCATAAAATCACATTGTCTGATTTTTACCAAATTATGGTGGAAAATAAGTATTTGGTCAATAACAAAAGTTAATGTCAATACTTTGTTATATACCCTTTGTTGGCAATGACAGAGGTCATACGTTTTCTGTAAGTCTTCACAAGGTTTTCACACACTGTTGGTATTTTGGCCCATTCATCCATGCAGATAACCTCTAGAGCAGTGATATTTTGGGGCTGTCGCTTGGCAACATGGACTTTCAACTCCCTCCAAAGGTTTTCTATGGGGTTGAGATCTGGAGACTTGCTAGGCCACTCCAAGACCTTGAAATACTTCTTATGAAGCCACTCCTTCATTGCCCAGGCAGTGTGTTTGAGATCATTGTTATGCTGAAAGACCCAGCCACGTTTCATCTTCAATGCCCTTGCTGATGGAAGGAGGTTTTCACTCAAAATCTCACAATACATTGGCCTATTCATTCTTTCCTTTACACGGATCAGTCGTCCTGGTCCCTTAGCAGAAAAACAGCCCCAAAGCATGATGTTTCCACCCCCATGCTTCACAGTAGGTATGGTGTTCTTTGGATGCAACTCAGCATTCTTTCTCCTCCAAATATGACGAGTTGAGTTGTTACCAAAAAGTTCTACTTTGGTTTCATCTGACCATATGACATTCTGCCAATACTGTTCTGGATCACCCAAATGCTCTCTAGCAATCTTCAGACAGGCCCGGACATGTACTGGGGGACACGTCTGGCACTGCATGATTTTAGTCCCTGGCGGCATAGTGTGTTACTGATGGTAGCCTTTGATCATATATCTCTGCAGGTTATTCACTAGGTCCTCCCCCCCCCCCTGTGTGGTTCTGGGATTTTTGCACACCGTTCTTGTGATCATTTAGACACCTCGGGGTGAGATCTTACATGGAGCCCCAGATCGGGGTAGATTATCAGTGGTCTTGTATGTCTTTTATTTTCTAATAATCACTCCCACAGTTGATTTCTTCACACAAGCTGCTTGCCTGTTGCAGATTCAGTCTTCCCAGCCTGGTGCAGGCCTACAATTTTGTTTCTGGTGTCCTTCGACATCTCTTTGGTTTGGCCATAGTGGAGTTTGGATTGTGACTGTTTGTGGTTGTGGACAAGTGTCTTTTATACTGATAACAAGTTCAAACAGGTGCCATTAATACAGGTAACGAGTGGAGGACAGAGGAGACTCTTAAAGAAGTTACAAGCTCTGTGAAAGCCAGAAATCTTGCTTGTTTTTAGGTGACCAAATACTTATTTTCCACCATAATTTGCAAATAAATTCTTTAAAAATCAGACAATGCGATTTTATGGATTTTTTTTCTCATTATGTCTCTCATAGTTGAGGTATACCTATGATGAAAATTACAGGCCTCTCATCTTTTTAAGTGGGAGAACTTGCAAAATTGGTGGTTGACTAAATACTTTTTTGCCCCACTGTATATGTTCCTTGAATGCGTGGGATATGCTAAATATAAGAAAACTGATCTTAGGACAGAAAAAAGACAGGTAAAAGGAAAAGTAAATTAGCATACTAATTTGGTCCTGTATAGGAGAAAACATTTTCTTGCTCATGTTAAATAGCCTGCAGCAGTAGGAATTAAATATGCAACATATTGAAACACAATATAAAAAAAAACTTTAACAAGATAAATTCTCAACATCAAGGTATACCTGGAAAACTTGAGATTTGGTTAACCCCTTTACGACACAGAATGTAAATGTACGTCCTGGTGAGCTGGTACTTAATGCACCAGGACGTACATTTACGTCCCATGCATGACCGCGAGCATCGGAGCGATGCTCGCCTCATGTGCGGCAGGTCCCGGCTGCTATTAGCAGCCAGGGACCCACCCGTAATGGCGGACATCCGCGATCGCGCAGATGTCTGCCATCAACCCCTCTGATGCCTTGATCAATACAGATCACGGCATCTGCAGCATTGCGGACACTAAAATGGATGATCGGATCTCCCGCACCGCTGCCGCGGCGATCATCCAGAACGGCAGACTGAGGTCCCCTCACCTGCCTCCGCTGCCTTCCACGGGTCTTCTGCTCTGGTCTGCGATCGATCAGACCAGAGCAGAAAATGACCGATAATACTGATCAGTGCTATGTCCTATGCATAGCACTGAACAGTATTAGCAATCGAATGATTGCTATAAATAGTCCCCTATGGGGACTATTAAAGTGTAAAAAAAAAAAGTAAAATAAATGTGAAAAACCCCCTCCCCTAATAAAAACGTAAATTGTCCCATTTTCCCTATTTCACCCCCAAAAAGTGTAAACATTTTTTTTTTATATACATATTTTGTATCGCCACATGCGTAAATATCCCAACTATTAAAATAAAATGTTAATGATACCGTACGGTGAACAGCGTGAACGTAAAAAAAAAAAAGTCCAAAATAGCTGCTATTTTATAACATTTTATTCCAAAAAAAATTAATTAAAAAAGTATTAAAACTTTTATATAAGCAAATATGGTATCAATATAAACTACAGATCACGGCGCAAAAAATGAGCCCTCATGCCGCCGCTTATACAGAAAAATAAAAAAAGTTATAGGTCTTCAAAATAGGGGGATTTTAAACGTACTAATTTGGTTAAACATTAGTTTGCGATTTTTTTTAAGCGCAACAGTGATAGAAAAGTATGTTATCATTTTAATCGTATTGACCCAAAGAATAAAGAACACGTCATTTTTAACGCAAATTGTACGGCGTGAAAATTAAACCTTCCAAAATTTGCAAAATTGCGGTTTTCTTTTTAATTTCCCCACACAAATAGTATTTTTTTGGTTGTGCCATACATTTTATGGTAAAGTGAGTGATGGCATTACAACGGACAACTGGTCACGCAAAAAACAAGCCCTCATACTAGTCTGTGGATGAATATATAAAAGAGTTATGATTTTTTGAAGGCGAGGAGGAAAAAACGAAAACGTTAAAATAAAATTGTTTGAGTCCTTAAGGGGTTAAAGGAGTTGACTCATGAAAACAACCCCCTAAGCATATAACCAGTTAGAGCATATAAACATTATAAAGGGGGGGAGGGGGTCCTTTCATGTAGGATCTCCCCCTCTATGGGCTCTAGTGGACCCAGCATATTTGATGTGCAAGATTTGAAGCTGCAGATTTGAAACTGTGTCCAATCATATAGTTTACATTGAACTCTGCAGCATAAAATCTGCAGCTTCTAATCATGCGTATCAAATATGTGCAGGATACTGTAGGTGTGAATACACCCTTAATGCTGACAATGTTAACAATCTGCAAACTTTTCTCAAACTTTATTTAGAAGTTACCTGTCAGGCAATGCTTTGTTAATAGCAGTTGTGTAAACGTATCAAATTACATAGGTGTATAGTACATCACAAAAATTTACTGACTCAGTAGCAGCTGCCACATGAATCGTTGCCATTTTATTTTTGCCCTTTACTGAATTTTTGCAACATCTGTAGACAGTAGAAAAATGCCATTCTGCAAGAGGACATAAGAAACTCCGATGTTGACAACAGCAGAATATGATCTACTAATCAGAAGCAGAATGTATTGTTTTCTATTACAGGGGTTGCACAAAATAACCAGAACGCAATGATACAGATGAAATATGTTGCAGAATAGACAAATGCAAAACAAAAACAACATTTATGTAAACTTTGATCTGTTCTTCAACTATAGATGCTAATTCGTTGGCAGAGATGGGAATCTACTGCTAACCTTGTTCTAAAGAACGCCCCACACATGGGCTGCCCATGGAAGATACTTCTCTTCATGCTACTTGAACAATGACCCCTTGCTCTTAGGAGTGTGGATAGGAGCATAGTCATCCTAGAAGATTGCATCACCATCTGAAAGCAAATTCTGGACTATGGAATAGTGTTGGTCCCTTAGAATATCCATATCCTTCTGGGCTGTCACTTTACTATCAAGGACAACTATCAGACCGAAGAGTGCCATGATTTCCCACCCAAAACCATATGTGAACTCCCGACATGCTTGACAGAGAATTTAAAAGAACTCTGCCAGCTCTTAGGGTATAAAAGCAAACTGTACCTTTCCTGCAGATGATGTCATGTAGTTTTCAGGCTTATAAAATTACAGCTGCCAGATTCCTAAGGCAGTAAATATTGAAGGCTTCATCTGGTGATCTCCAGACATGAATACGACTAGAAGTGAAAAAAAAACTGGGGAAACTAAACCTAGACAGTATGACATGTTTTCATGAGACCAGTGTTTATCTTTTGTGCTCTTTCCACCACTGAGTATGCTGTTTAATGTTTTGTATTTTCAACAAAGGTTTGGCTATTACAGCTCTGTCATGGAGATCATCTTTGTGCAGTTCATGTCTGATGGTTTTCACCAATACTTGTGCCCTTAAACTTGCATTCAACTGCTGTGTTTTTAGCTACAGTTCAATGGAGTGTTCTTATCTCCCTCACATCAAGCTTTGACTTTTGACCACAGCTACTTCTGTCTGCAGATATTCAGAGAAACAATAGACCTCGACACAGCTTCAACTCGGCAACATACATCCCTACCAGATGCACATCGACCACCATTTACCTTTGGAATTCTGTTAGGTCTGACATATCAGGGGAGATTCATCAAAACCTGTCCAGAGGAAAATTTGCTGAGTTGCCCATAGCAACCAATCAGATTGCTTCTTTCATTTTGCAGAGGCCTTGTTAAAAATGAAAAAAGCAAGCTGATTCGTTTGTATGGGCAACTGGACAACTTTTCCTCTGGATAGGTTTTGATAATTCTCCCCCATCATGCCTCTAAAACAAATAGACAAATTTTACACTGTGACTGCTTAAAGGAAATCTGTCATTAGAATCACCCCCACTAAACCTGTTACACAGGCTTGTAATGCGGGTGATCCTGATTAAAACGCTCCTTACCTGGTTAAAAATGGTTCAGCGGTTCTTCAGATATCTTTATTTTTAGTTTTCTGTTATTCCCTGGCTTGGGACTCAGTGGGAGGTGTGATCATCTAGGACTCGGCCACACGTCATTCTAGCTGGGCGGAGCGGCCGCCCGGCTCATGAATATTCATGAACTTATCCTCGTAATCTAACTCCTTTTTCTAGGTCTGGTGCATGAGGATAAGGTCATGAATATTCATGAGCCGGGCGGCAGCTCCGCCCAGCTAGAATGACGTGTGGCCGAGTCCCAGATGATAACACCTCCCTCTGAGTCCCAAGCCAGGGAATAACAGAAAACTAAAAATAAAGACATCTGAAGAAGCGCTGAACCATTTTTAACCAGGTAAGGAGCGTTTTAATCAGGATCACCCGCACTACAAGCCTGTGTAACAGGTTTAGTGCGGGTGATTCTGATGACAGATTTCCTTTAAAAAGAGGCAGGTGTGTAAAAATAGTAATTTTTTTTGTCCATCCTTTATATGAATTGAAATATACCAATGGCCCCAACAGTGGTTTATGTGTTCAACCATCTATCTTTACAGTTCCAGTGATGCATTTGGCTTCCTAAATGTTATAAGGTGCTATGGGCTATGTGTCTTTAACATTAAGACCTAACAAACATTGCATTATACTGTCTTCTAGATAGCATGTAAGACTTGCTATGGTTCATAATTTTATCATAGCTACCAATGCAACCAAAAAAAAAAAACATGAATATGTATAGTTGAATATTTCTTTGAATAGTGTATTGGTGATCTTAAATTCCTAAATATGTTGCGAACGATTGTCATTTCAGGTGGGGTGACAAACACAGCACAATACCAGAACAGACTAATGGTGTATGATCCAATACAGGTGAGCAGCATCTCTAAGATGTCTATTATTTCATTGAATGAAAAATATAAGTTTACAATCGACAACTACAAAAATACATATACAGCATATATATATATAAAATAAATTATTATGTTTTGTATATATTTTACTTCTAACTGGCTAAGAGGGAAGAAAACAACTCAATCACATTTTGTAAATGACAAACACACCAAAATACAACAAAGAACACAAGAATCCTACATATAACCTAACATGCATTTTCTGAATGTTTTTTTCCTGGTAGTTAAACACAATACAGTAAACCTGACACAGTGTGAATTTTTTTTATTCATTCCTGCCATATCGTGCTTTTATGATATATTTTTATTGCTCTCAGTATTATGAATGCATGCTCACTTCTTTAAATTTACAAAGGGAACACCACAGCTATGTCTGTTTCCTCTGTTAATTGTATGGTATGCTATTCCGAGCACATAGACAGTTAATAATTGAAACTTTTTTTTAAATGAGGAAGGCTTCATGTTTGCGCACACAGCCTCGTTTTTTTTTTACATTCTGCTGGCATATTGTTTACGGTGGGCTCTGGCAAACCACATCTGCTTGCACCCGCTCTGAATCTCAATTACTCTATCACTGAGCACTGGGGCACGGCTTTAAGCAAGGCCTTTGTGGAGAGTCAATAATGACTGCCATCTGCCACCGAGCACAGAGCTACCTGCTAGCAGACAGGCTGCGGTGACCTCTGCTCCCCTATCACTGATTAGTATTCAAACACTGCCGTTTTAGCTGTGACCTTGCTCAAACCCCTGTGCCTCGCTGCTTGTGTAGTGCTTCACCTGGCAGGCATTGCAGTGGAGAAAAAGAATGCTGTAATCAGGGGACAGAAGAATACTTTGCAAATCAGATGGCATTTTATCTCCCTGCCATGGGACTTTCCTGCTAACGATGTAAGATACAATGGTACTTTCCGATTCTTCGTTACTTAACGCAGGATAAACCAGCAAGATATTCATGTCATTAATATGCGGAGAGATTATTTGATATGCAAGTCATTTACCGCTCATATGGATATTAAAAGGACACATGGAGGTATTAAGGAAGATTTTACAGTACATTAACATTTTCATGTACTTTTATTGTAAATAAAAAGGTGGATGCCAGTTTTTTGTTGTAGATAATTACATATAAAAAATATACATATTTTTGTGCGCACTTAGGGTATACAGTATATTGGGAAATACTTTTAATGCATATAAAAGTGACAAACTTTGAGTGGTATGCATTTTTTTACTGTATGGAAAAGCTACCCAATAAGGCAGTCCCCTAAAAAGAAAAAAAAACTTTTATAATGACAATGGGTCAATTGCCACTATATTAATCTGTATAGTACTTGCCTTTTATCTAAACCGGGAGCATTTTCCAGCCTAAATACCATATGTACACAAAAAATTTAAATACCAAAACAAAGCAAGTTGATTTTCTTGCTTTTACAAATATATCTCCAATTATATATGAAAAATCATATGCGAATAATGGTCACTAACCTTTCAGCTTATTTCAAGGATAAGCTATTATATGAGTATACATGACTATGATATAACCTGTATATGGCGATTTCTCTATATTTCTGCTGGGCAGACTCCATCTAATTTTTTCAGCTGTCCTTGAGCCCTGAGGTCTTCCATACATATAGAAGAGGGGATCCTGCCTGCCCCCCCCCCCCCATCTCTTTAAAGCACATCCTTATATGCAGCATCAATGTGAATTACATTATAGAGCAGTAAGAAGCAATGTAAGGTGTTAAAAGTTGCTGCAGCCTGTGTGTCTTTCTCTGCAGTTAATTCCTCCACCCCTTCCCTCTCCATAGACTTCTGTGGGCAGCATGTAACCTGATCACTTGATGAGCTGATAGTTTACCTCCTTTCTAAGCTGTAGCAGCACAGATACACATACTGTACACTCCTGTAACTGAGTGTAAAGTTTTAGAACATCCAGAGCCCTGTGCTCTCTTTCCCAAGGTATCTGCAACCAGGAAGAGCTTTCTGCTGCAAATCTCATTTTGATATAACAGAAGCAGCACATTGAGGCTTCTTGCTGGATATAGATGGTTAGCAGTGTTCAGCACAGGTACCTGTGCTGCTGGATCACAAAAAGGAGGAAGTCGTTACTAATCAACTACATTTTGAAACTAAACCCTACTGTAAGTACCACAGCATATGACTCTATTTATAAGTGGACAAACATTTGAATAGTACCATGTGGCTGGGGGCTTAAAGGGGTACTCCGGCTTTAAGTCATCTTATACTCTATCCAACGAATATGGTATAAGATGTCTGATCGCGGGGGCCTCGCCCCCTCCCATAGACTTGCATTGCAGGGGCGGAGTGTGACGTCACATGGGGCGGAGTCAAGATGTCATAATACTCCATTCCGTAGTCAGAACCCCGCAGACTCAGAGGCTGCAGCGCTGCGTGCAGCTCCCACAGGTGGGTGCTGCATGTGAGATTGCAGGGGTCCCAAGTGGAGGGACCCCCGCGATCAGACATCTTATCCCCTATCCTTTGGATAGGAGATAAGCTGTCTTTGGGCCGGAGTACCCCTTTAACTCAACGGTTAGAAAAATACAAAAAAACATACCACGTTGAACATGCGAGGCCTGAACACTTTAGTAATTGAATACATAGAACATATAGAGGAATCAGTGTGCCATATTTTGCTGCTTAAACATCCTTGGATTAATTTTTATTAGTAGAAAATACACAGTAAGGCAGGGTTCATACTAAGGAATTTCAGAGAGTAATTACGTATGGAAATTCTGACGCAGCAGAATCCCATTGCTGTAAATTTCTCAGCGGTGACAGAAATTTTCTGGCAAAAAAATTATCTCGCTCATTTCTTTAGCAGAATCTGAGCAGAATACATTGCTGTCTAAATGTTCACGCAATTTTAGTGCCGACTGATTTGGTCAGCATCGGCCTCCCTCAGATTTTCTGGATGAAAACATTGCTAATTCCAATATTTCGAACCAGAACAAACTTTTATCAAGGTTGAAGACTTCAGAACTTTTAGGGTACGTTCACACGTATGCAGATTTAATGCGCAGGATTTGATGCACAAGATTTTCTGCTGCAGATTTCAATGCAAACTAAATGACTGAGCACAACTTCTAATTGGCAGTTACAAATCCTGTGCATCAAATCTGCGCAGGATCCTGAACATGTGAACATACCCTTAAAGGGAACCTGTGATTAGATTTTACTATATATAATGCATGTATGGTAAATTCCTCTTCTTCGCCATGCCAGTAAGACCTTCCTGCAGGCAGAAGGATATGCAGTTTGAAAGGTGTGCTCCACCTGCCCATATGTAGTCCCTTGGGTGGATAATGGAAAGCCATCCTTTTCTAGTCCTGTCTGCTTGGGCTGTAATCACTCCCACTCATCATGATTGACAGCCCGGCACAACCCACGTCATCGCTCTGCTCGGTCTGCTTAGGGAGAAGAGTGGTGACGTGGGCTGTCAATTATGCTTAGTGGGCGTGGTTACAGCCAGAGCAGACGGGACTAGCAGAGGATGGCTTCCTGTCTTGGGGCACACTTACAGGCCGGCAGAGTACACCTTTTCAAACTGCATATCCTCATCATTGCTGTTGGCAGGAACGTCTCACAGGCTTGGTGATGATAGAGATTTTACCATATATAATGCCACACATTATATATGGTAAAATCTGATGACAAGTTTCATTTAATCAGCAAATATAAACTACTTACTCCTTGATGATTGGTTACCATATTACGCAGATGGCATCACAAGCTACTACTGAAGCAACTTTGTAAATAGGGTTGTGTGTACTATGTTGGTTTAGCATAAGGTTAGTGTCACATGTGCCGTATTTGCTGCTGTGTTTTTTCCTACCCATTGCCTTCAATGGGTAGGTAAATACGCAGCAGCAAATGAGCAGCAAAATACGACACGTGTGACCATACCCTAAAGGCACAATTTAACAGACATAAAACTTTATATTTGGTTAATAAATAATGAAACAAATAAAAAATTTATTTTTCTTGAGTACCGTTAATTTAAGCCACAAAAAATACCAAATAATTATTTAAGTCAGTTGGGGAAAATGCTGCACCTAAAGCAAGAAATATGGAGCTGTAATTTCAGAAATCTGAAGCATGTTTAAAATTACAAGGTAAAATATGCAGTATATATAATGGGTAAAATATTCAGAATATATTAATTCTTATTCACTAATACTGCTCATCTGGGCTAAACATGTGTTAGAACAATAACTATGCACACAATTATATGCACACATGTACAGTAAAAAAATTGCCAATTACTGTTTCCATTCACTAATATAGCTTAGAACTGTTATACACACACCAACATATATTCATACATGAAAATAAACACACATGGCATTTCTTTTTGTAAATCACCATACTGTAGACAGACTAAATGTTACTTGGTTTTTAGGAAATTCATGACAAAGCAAAAGTTAAAAACGGAATAAATCTTATATCTGTAACCACTGCAGGATGCCAAAGCAATTGCTAATTTGTATTTTCCAGAATAAGTGGATTAGTCGCAGCCCTATGCTGCAGAGAAGAGTTTACCATGCCATGGCAGCAGTCCAGAGGAAGCTTTATGTCCTGGGTGGAAATGATTTAGACTACAACAATGATCGGATTTTAGTACGACACATAGATTCTTACAATATTGACACGGACCAGTGGACACGCTGCAACTTCAACTTACTTACAGGTGGGTGTTTGTCAGTGATAATCTGAGTCTACACATATTACTGTGACATACCAGACATTAAGGGGTTATTTGGCAAAATGTAAAAAATATTCCAATACACAATAAAACCTCATTATTCATCTTCCCGTAGGTATAACATGTAAAAAAAATGTGCACATTTCTTTACTTATCCAATCCTGTTCTGATGCCTGTGCTGCTGCTCAACTTCCTTCTTTAAGGTGGTGCTTACACGGAATGTGTCATTGGAAAATAACCTATCGTTTAATTAAAGTTTTTTGTTAAAAATTTAGAAAATGTGTCATGTCTGTCTTGATCTGTGTTCACACACAGCTATTGGATTTGGTTGTGTTTTAACAGTTTTATGTTTCCCGGTCAGGGAATAGTTAAAGCCTTTGGCTTTCTATCCAATAGCTCTCAGGGTGTGGCTACTTAAGATCAGCTCAATCTAGTTTCTGAGCTGGTGATTGACATCTTGACTTCCTGTCTTGCTGCTTGACATGCTGCTATGGAGCTTTTGGTGAAACACTCCTTGTTTGAGCTTTTAATCTACAGGGTGGGCCATTTATATGGATACACCTTAATAAAATGGGAATGGTTGGTGATATTAACTTCCTGTTTGTGGCACATTAGTATATGTGAGGGGGGAACTTTTCAAGATGGGTGGTGACCATGGCGGCCATTTTGAAGTCGGCCATTTTGAATCCAACTTTAGTTTTTTGAATAGGAAGAGGGTCATGCAACACATCAAACTTATTGGGAATTTCACAAGAAAAACAATGATGTGCTTGGTTTTAATGTAACTTTATTCTTTCATGAGATATTTACAAGTTTCTGACCACTTATAAAATGTCTTCAATGTGCTGCCCATTGTGTTGGATTGTCAATGCAACCCTCTTCTCCCACTCTTCACACACTGATAGCAACACCGCAGGAGAAATGCTAGCACAGGCTGATGTCTGATGTTTTTAACTCTATTTGTTTATTAGTTCGTGATTTCAGATCCTTGGAGTTTTTGTACATGCACTGATCATAGAGTACATGATCACTTAGCTAGTGTTTTCCTCTGTGCTTTACCATTGGTCTATAGTGTCCTCTGAACTTAACCTGTTTTGTGTTTGTTATCTGAGTCCAGTTATAATAGAGTTCTATGTTCCTGTTATGTTTCTGGTTTGTGACCAACTATATATTTGTGGGTGTTTTTAAGGCCACTGCACTTTAGCTTAGGGAGGGACCGGCGCCCAGTTGTCGATCCACTATTTAGGGTGGATGGGCAAGTAGGCAGGAAGAGTGGTTTTAGGGTCAGTTTAGGGCTCACTCTCCCTGTCCCCTGGTAGGTCCCTGATAATGTTTGAAATTTTAATTTTTCTGACCACTTAGGCTAGGTTTCCACTGACTTAGAATACTGACAATGCAGTTTTCAGCCAAAGCCAGAAGTGTATTCATAAGGAATGGAAAAAATAAAGGAAGAACTTATCGTATATGAGAACCCTGGGGGGTCTATATTGGTCTCACTATCATTCTTGATCCCATCTATTACCTTTTTCCTTTGTCTCCCTGTGTCTAGTGCTCTTTTGGTCCTACTTGTTTCCTTGGTTGGCTTGCCTTGTGAGCCCTGGCTGTGCCTTCCGTTGTGGTGTTAAACTTTTATAAGTAAATAATTTGATATGTTCTCTGTAAGTTGGCCAAAGATGTCCACTTGTGCTGGTCAGGTTCTAGCTAGGAATATAGCAAGTCTTTCTTTATAGATTTTACACTTGTACATGGCAGTTTCTATATGCTTGGTCCTTTGTTCTAGTGTTGAACCTCTGGTTTATGGTTTGCCCTGGCTAGACCAATATAACTTCTTGCTTCATGTTGTATTACTAGTTGCAAATGCTAAAGCAATATGGCTGCCACCTTAATGTAAAAAAAAAAAAAAAAAAACTGAAAAAATCTAGTTGACACACATCCCCTTTAAGGGCAGGGTCACATGTGCCATATTTTGCTGCTGCATATTTTCCTTTGAGGTCAATGGGCAGCAAATTATGTAGCTGATTTTGCTAACCATTGACTACAAGGAGTACTATTGTGCACATTTTTTTTCATCTTATTATACCCGGGCTGCAAAAAAACAAAACAAACATTAGCTCACCCTCCTCTGTTTCCCCGTTGCGCCGCTATAGCCCTTTGGTCCTCCGGTCCTGGTCTCCTTGTTTCTTCCAGACCATCACACTGTAGTCAGCGTATTGCCAGCCGCAGTAATACCCTGCCTTTTCCGGTGATACGTTGAGTGTCAGGAAAGGAGCCCGGGCAGCAAGGAGAAAGTTCTCCCTGAAAGTTAAACAGATTTGTAAATTACTTCTATTAAAAATTCTTAATACTTCTAGTACTTATCAGCTGATGTATACTACAGAGGAAGTTGAGTTGTTCCTTTCTGTCTGACCACAGTACTCTCTGCTGACACCTCTGTCTGTGTGAGAAACTGTCCAGAGTAGGAGCAAATCCCCATAGCAAACCTCTCCTGCTCTGGACAAGTTCCTGACATGGAAAGAGGTGTCAGCAGAGAGCACTGTGGTCAGACAGAAAAGAAATTCACAAAGAAAAGATCTTCCTGTGGACGATGCCGCAGCTAAGGACTGGAGGGATTAAGATGTTTTTATTTGAAGTAATTTACAAATCTGTTAAAATTTCTGGCACCAATTGATTTGAAAAAAAAAAAAAATTTCCACTCCTTTAACTTCACTGGAGGCAGGTTGCTGCTATATGTGGAAAGCTTTCTTCAACCCCTTTTCATAAGTATTAATTTCTTCTTTCTCACCAAGTACGTGAAGGGGCTACTATCAGCCAGAGTGGGCAGAAGAAAGCATTGCACATACAGCAGCAGCCATCTCCCAGTGCAGTTAAGTAAAAATCATATTAGCAACACTGATTTTCACCTGGTAAGAAGCGTTTAAATCAGCATCACCTGCACTATCTACCTGTATACTAAGGTTAGTGTGGGTGACCTGCTGTCAGTTTCCCTTTAAAGTTGTACTCCACTGGAAAACATTTGTTTTTAAATCAACTGGTGCCGATTTGTACATTTAAAATACTTCTATTTAAAAATCTTAATCCTTCCAGTACCTATTGTCTGATGTATGTTCCAGAGGAAGTTCTTTTCTTTTTGAATTTCCTTTCTGTCTGACACCTCTGTCCATATGTCTGGAACTGTCCAGAGGAGGAGCAAATCCCCATAACAAACCTCTCCTGCTCCAGACAGTTCCTAAAATGGACAGAGGTGTCAGCAGAGAGCACAGTGGTCAGACAGAAAGGAGATTCAAAAAGAAAAGAACTGAGCCTGTGAAGCACAGCCTCAGATAAGTACTGGAAGGGTTAAGAGTTTTTAATAGAAGTAATTTACAACTCTGTTTAACTTTCTGGCACCAGTTGATTTAAAAAAAAATGTTTTCCAGGGGAGTACCCACAGATACAGCACACACAGCAGTTTTTAATAAAACTGCCATTGCAGTTTTTAGCAACAGCCAGGAGTGGATCTAACACAAAGGAGAAGTATAAGTCCTTCCTATATATTTTCCATAGCTTTACAGTTCACTTCTGGCTTTGGCTTTTCCCCCCAAAAAAAACAAAAAAACTGCTGTGTGTGACACCAGCATACAAGTCTCAACGTTGATCTCATAAAAACATCTATTAAAAAAAAGGATTGGCTAACGTGGTTTGTAAAGCAAAATATGTATTTTTTAAAATTTGTAATTTTTTTAAATTTATTTAATTATTATTCATTTTTTCCTAAGGGCAAAATGAGTCTGGAGTTGCTGTTCACAATGGAAGAATTTACTTGGTTGGTGGTTACTCAATTTGGACAAATGAACCTTTAGCGTGTATACAGGTAAAATCTATATATGTCTTTCCTACATATTCTTCAGTGCTGTGGAGATATTCTCATCAGTTTCTGAACCCAATGGGTCCATAGTTTAATTACCATATCATATATACACTAAGGCTAGGTTCACAAACAGTAAAATGAAAACAAAAAACTGCAGTAAAATAGGTATTGCGCAAATTCATTGCTCAAAGTCAGCGATTAATATATTAGCAATGCTTGCTAATAAAGGGTCTCTCTCATTTTATTATAGATCTCATTTTAATCCACTCACACTATAACCCAATGTATAGGGTTAAGTGCGGGTTAGCCTGACGCCAGTTTCCCTTTAAAAGTATTTGTTTCACCTGAGTAAGTTGACTGGTCAAAACCACAAAACTACATCCATTCATTGTAAGATGTGCACAGATTTGCAAAGCACAAATGTTGAGCATTCTGGCACATGATAATATACCCTAAGGCTGCACATGACTTTGGTTAAAAATACTGAGCAAAATACTAGGAGTGGAACCAACACTGAAAAGGGTGCAAATTTTTCCATTATAGTTTTTCTCTGTGTTTGTTTCATTCGTGGTTTCTGTTAAAAATGCCAACCAAAATACTATGGCCCAGATTTATCAAACTGTGTGAGAGAAAAAGTGGAGTGATTTTCCCACAGCAACCAATCACAGCTCAGCTTTCATTTTACCAGACCTCATTAGCTTAGCTGCGGTTGGTTGCTGTGGGAAAATCACTCTTTTTTTTCTCTCACACAGTTTAATATTTCCGGGCCTGGGTGTGAACATAGTCTAAGGCTAGTTTCATAGGAAGCAAATAAACCTATTTTTGGGGGTGAAGGACAATAACAGGACAGCAAGAAAGAAAGACAGGCAGAACTTACAAATTCCATGCAGACGCCCATGGTCAAACCCATTGTTCGGTGATGTAAAAAGATCTGTAGATACAACATGCGTTAAATATAAATATTGGCACAATAACAGTAGTAGGCAATACAAATAATAACAACTCGCTTGATTAAACAGTAAAGATGCATTTGCCATTTTTGAAGAGATATGTACAGTATGTGTGCAGTATGTGTCAATCACTGAGGCTGAGTGGCAATCAGTAGGACAATTTCCTTATTGAAGCCCAGTGTTATGACTCAGTGGACAAGCTTCATTTCTAACGCCGGTCCTCTCTTCTTTCCAAGTTCATTTCGGTATTTTCGAGTGATTGAACGTCAACAATTTTGCAGAACAGCAATGATCAGACCGAATGGTTTTTTCGCTTATAACCTATGTTAGCTGTCATTGTTTGTAGCCAGCAACCTCATCTCATCAAAGGGCTATCCAGTCAAGTGGGGAAGACTGCATTTTACAGTCAGGTTAAAAGAAATCTGAACTTGATGTAAATTTACATGAGGAAAACAAACCATACGGACTAGAGTAGAAATGAGATGTGTGGCTTTTATTTTGTGAATTCTATATTTATCACAACCTAAATGTTAAATAAAGAGTATTAATATAAATGTGAATTTTTTATCTAGTGGATTAGTTAAGACAGTGCCACCATTTGTACTATTCTATATAAGAGCGCCACTAATCAGTGTATATTGTATATAGTGGATAACTAAGACAAGAATGGGCACCACCTAAATAGGTATACCATTGGGTACGAGCTGGTTGCTA
This sequence comes from Hyla sarda, assembly GCF_029499605.1. Taxonomy (NCBI): domain Eukaryota; kingdom Metazoa; phylum Chordata; class Amphibia; order Anura; family Hylidae; genus Hyla; species Hyla sarda. Next base: position 223,676,110 of record NC_079191.1, read on the forward strand.
TGATACACATATGAAATCAAGAAAAGAAAAGAGCTAACAACTATAATACTGCACACCAAAGATACCATGTATCATACAAAAAGTTCCTTTATTGCACATATAAGAAAAAGAGATATTGGTAAAGACATTTAAAAACAATTTAAATGATAAGAAATCTGGACAGAGGAATGTAATCCTACTTCGTCCACCCGTGCTGGGTGAATAATCCCCAATAAGGAGAGAGGAATCCTAGCCAAAGAAATATATATATGTATATCAATTTGCCAATAGAATATGACCATGAACCTCAATGCCACACAAGTGGTACAAATATACTGGTGTGTAAGTTTACCAAAAATATATACAGGTGACAAAACAGAATACAATGCCTTAACCAATGCTCCTAGAAGACACAATAAATACCATAAATATGAAGTAAAGTGCACAATCAGAAATCCCTAGAGATACTCATCAGTATAAGGTGCATGTGGCTCAAGGAGATGTATAGCGATAGCTAACTGGTCAATGTATGTGGCTAGGGTGTCCTCATCCAAGCACGGGGGGCAGCAGACTCCACGCGTTCCGCCTCCTGAGGAAGCCTCCGTGTACCACTTCTGTGGCATTGAGGTTCATGGTGATATTCTATTGGCAGATTGATATACATATATATATATATATGTTTCTTTGGCTAGGATTCCTCTCTCCTTATTGGGGATTATTCACCCAGCACGGGGAGGACGAAGTAGGATTACATTTTTCCGTCCACATTTCTTATCATTTCAATTGTTTTTAAATGTCTTTACCCATATCTCTTTTTCTTATATGTGCAATAAAGGAACTTTTTGTATGATAAATGGTATCTTTCATAATTTCTTTTGGTGTGCAGCATTATATGTGTAGGTCAGTTCAGGCAGTCCACTATATACAAAATGAAAACAAAAAAAGAGCTGACAACTATATAGTAGGACCATGTGTAGGGAATTATTTTCTAATAATATTGCCCTTTCTAAATTCATACGGGGACATTCATCATCGCTGCTTTGGTAAGCGAGTTCGGTAGGCATTTTTATTTTATTTTTTGCTTTAGTTTTGCTTATGTATGACATCTATTATACTATCACAGGTGGTTGATAAATTTGGCTCACATAAGCAAAAAACAAATCACTTTTGAATACCTTTTTTTTTTTTAGCACACAAGCAAAAAACAATAAATGACTTCAGAACACCAATTTGCAGGTTTGAAAAAAAAAAAGTGATATATATATATATATATACATATATATGTTTATTAAAAACATTATATATATATATATATATGTTTAGTAAGACATTTTTACCACTTTTTTCCCCCTAAATGTACTAACTCATTTTCTTTCTTCTCATTTCAGATCCGTGTATCCTGTTGATTACTTTAGATTCAGAGGAGTACAGTGACCAGCATTGTTTTATGTTAATAAAACAGGCTTAGTAATGGAGGCTGTCTAATAGGTGGAGTCCATTACTAAGCTGGGCTTAGCATTAGCCACAAAAACAGCTAGTGCTAACCCCCAATTATCACCCCGGTACTCACCGCCACAGGGGTGTCGGGAGCAGCCGATACCAACAGGCCTGGAGCATCAAAGATGGTACTCCTGGGCCTAGGTGGTAAGAGGCTGGCGTTATTTAGGCTGGGGAGGGCCAGTAACAATGGTCCTAGCCCACCCTGGTAACGTCACGCTGTTGCTGCTTGGTTGGCATTTGGCTGAGAATAAAAATAGGGGTAACCTTATACTTTGTGATTTTTGTTTTTTTTTAAATATTATTTATACAAAAAAAAAATATATAGGGTTCCCCCATTTTTATTTTCCGCCAAATACCAACCAAGCAGCAACAGCCTGACATTACCAGGGTGGGCAAGGACCATTGTTACTGGCCCTCCCCAGCCTAAATAACGCCAGCCTGTTATTGCCTTGGCCCAGGAGCGCCATTTTTGACGCTCCGGGCCTGTTGGTATCGGCTCTTCCCAGCCCCCCTGTGGCGGTGGGTATCGGGATAATAATTGGGGATTAGCGCTAGCTGTTTCTGTGGCTAACGCTAAGCCCAGGATTAGTAATGGATTCAGTCTATAAGACAGCTTCCACTACTAAGCCTGTCAAGTAAATTAAAACAAAACACAACACGTTTAACCATTTTATTAACATAAAACAAAAAAAACGCTGGTCATCGATGCAGTCCACCGAATCCGAAGTAGTCCACAGGATACACGGATTTAAAAGGAAAAATAGGTTAATACATTTATTGTCACCCGCACATCTCCCATGCCGCACGACTACAACTCCCAGCATGCCCTTACAGTAAGGACATGCTGGGAGTTGTAGTTGTGAGTCAGGGAGCAGGTGGCAACCTTGCGGTAATGCGCTCTGCTCCCTGGCCGGCGGTGATCAGAAAATCACTGTAATTTCACAGGAAATTTGAAATTACAGTAAACTCTGCGGCACCGTAGCGAAGGGAGCCAGCGGGGCTGACATAACACTGCAGCCGCCCTGGACTCCCGCAGCCGGGCCGGGAGATGTGCAGGAGCCGTCCCTGCCATCTTTCAGCATGTACCGCAGTGCTGAGGGATGACAGGGACGGCTCCTATACATCTCCCAGCCCGGGAGTCTGCAGAGTTACGTCAGACCAGGCTCCTTACCACAGGGCCGCAGGGATAATATATGGTGGAGTCCTGGGCAGCTGCAGTGAGGCCAGCCCTTCTTACCACGGTGCTGCGGGGATAATATATGATTGAGTCCCGGGCTCCTTTTAACATATAACAGAGCTGCAGAGTTTTTAGTCCCTACTGTAATGTCAAATTTCCCGCCGTGTCCAGTGATTGGCTGCTTGGTCCCGTCCAATCACGGGAACCAGCGGGAAATATGAAATTATAGTAGGGGATATAGAAACTCTGTGGCTCCAAGGAGCCTGGGCTGGCATCACTCTGAAGCCACGAGGCTCCATCTGATTGTACCCCGTCTACCCGAACTTAATGACGGGGACTCCGTTGTCTCCCATCCGCCCGCGCCTTTCATCTCCCGCCCGCTACCTGCTACAAGACTACAACTCCCAGCATGCCCTCACAGGGCATGCTGGGAGTTGTAGTCTTGCAACAGGTAGCAGACAGATGGGACATGTGCAGCGTGGGCAGGTGGGAGACAAGCGGGGGGATGTGAAGCAGTGTCACCATCCCTGTCATTAGGTTAGGGTAGTGGGGGATAGAATTAGATGGAGCCCGGGCAGCTGCAGAGTGATGCCAGCCCGGGCTCCTTTGTACAATTGTTATATCATGTTTCCCGCTGGAGCTGTGATCTCAGCAGCCAGCTGGAAATACAAAACTGCTTTGGAGAGCAGATTTTTGTAAGCCAGCTCCGTGTTACATTTACGGTGTTTTGGAGGGCTTGCGACTTTTGCACTTGATAAATCTCTGACCACTGCAAAGTGAAAAATAAAATTAATTTTCGTAAGCTCTTTTGTAGCTTTTTGCTTACAGCCAAAAGTGACGCAAAAATTTGCTTAGGTGTTAATGCAATGTTTTGTGCAACTTTTGTAAGCCAAAAAAGAGCTCTAAATCCCTTGACAAATCTCCCCCTATGGAGTATTGAAATGTAGTTTGTAGGGTGTAACAGCCAATCGTACAGATTAGACAAAAAACATGTGAGTAGTGCTGAAGCATCTATTACCTTAACCTCTTAAGGACCAAGGACGTACCACTACGTCCTGAGTCCGCTCCCGTTGCAGTCATAGCGGGTCGGGCTCGGCCTCTAACAACCTCCGGGACCCGTGGCTAATAGCGCACACTCAACCCTTTCAAAGTTGAACGCCGCATCTAAAGTGAAACTAAAACACTACCGGCTAGCTCAGGGGGCTGTTCGGGATCGCCGCGGCATCCTGAACAACTGAGACACAGCAGGAAGGTCCCTTACCTTGCCTCCTGGTGTCTGATCACCGATTGACTGCTCCAGGCATGAGCAGTCAAGCGGCAGAATCATTGATCAATGGTTTCCTATGAGAAACCATTGAACAATGTAAAAGATCAGAGTGTGCAGTGTTATAGCCCCCTATGGGAGCTATAACATTGCAAAAAAAAAAAAAAGTGAATAAAGATCATTTAACCCCTTCCCTAATAAAAGTTTGAATCTAGGGATCAACAGATATCGTTTTTTTTAGGGCCGATACCGATAATCTGTGGAGGTTAGGGTCGATAGCCGATAACTTATACCGATATTCCGGTATAAGTTATCGGCTATTTATCCCCCCGTGACACCGCTGCAGATCATTGATTTAAAGCGGGTGCTTTAAATCAACAAACTGCAGTGGCTTTTGCGGTGCCATAGACCGCCACCGCCCGCTTCCCTCCCCCTGCCTGTCCGGGGGTCCTGAGTCCTATCACCGCCCCCCCCCCCCCCCACCCACCGCCGCACCACTCCGTGCCCCACAGCACCGCCCGGCTGCATTGCCTCTCCCATCCCCGGTTTTATAATTACCTGTTCCCGGGGTCCACTCTACATCTGGCTCCGGTGGCGTCCTCCGGAGCTATCACTGTGAGCACTGACGGTGACGTCGCGTCACTCAGGACGCAGGAGGAGCCAGAAGTAGCGTTGTGCGACGGTGCAGTGCGGTGTGCGACGCGGGGCGGTCGCAGTGCGGTGGGGGCGGTGCGGGGGATGGAGCATTATTGGAATATCGGCAAGGTAATTGCTGATACCGATAATGCCCAAAATCGTGATTATCGGACGATAATATCGGCCAAACCGATAATCGTCGATCCCTATTTGAATCACCCCCCCCCCTTTTCCCATTAAAGAAAAAAACTGTGTAAATAAAAAAAATATATGTGGTATTACCGCGTGCGGAAATGTCCAAATTGTAAAAATATTGTTAATTAAACCGCATGGTCAATGGCGTACGTGCAAAAAAATTCCAAAGTCCAAGATAGTATATTTTGTCACTTTTTAGATCATGAAAAAATGAATAGAAAAAAATAAATAAAAAAGTCCGATCAATACAAAAATGGTACCGCTAAAAACTTCAGATCACGGCGCAAAAAAATGAGCCCTCACACCACCCCATACGCGGAAAAATAAAGTTATAGGGGTCAGTAGATGACAATTTTAAAAGTATAAATTTTCCTGCATGTAGTTATGATTTTTTTCAGAAGTACGACAAAATCAAACCTATAAGGGTATAGTAGGGTATAATTTTAATCGTATGGACCTACAGAATAAAGAAAAGGTGTTATTTTTACTGAAAAATGTACGGCGTAGAAACAGAAGCCCCCAAAATATACAAAATGGCTTTTTTTTTTCAATTTTGTCTCAATTATTTTTTTTTTCGTTTCGCCATAGATTTTTGGGTAAAATGACTGATGTCATTACAAAGTAGAATTGGTGGCGCAAAAAATAAGCCATCATATGGATTTTTAGGTGCAAAATCGAAAGAGTTATGATTTTTTTTTAAAGGTAAGGAGGAAAAAATGAAAGTGCAAAAACGGAAAACTCCCTGGTCCTTAAGGGGTTAAACCACTCTAATACAGAAGCTGTCCAGGTTTGCCGGGAGTTGTAGTTTTTCAATATCTGGAGGCACCCTGGTTGGGAAACACTGCTGTAATAGGTTATTTACCAGTTGGAGTTTTGCCAAGAAGGCAAATTGTCGTGCTTTTGCCAATCTCTGCACAAGTTCTGAGCTATATAATGAGAAAGGCAATAGAATCAAATCTGTTTAACTGTCTGGTACCAGGTGATTTAAAAAAAAAAAAAAAAAAATGTTTTCCAGGGGAGTACCCCTTTAATTCTGAAGTATACCAGACAGACCAGTTGTACTCTGTACTGACATCTTTCATTTTACCATAAAACGTTTGATAAAAGCTGAAACTACTTTTATAAAATGTAAACCTTTTAAAAAAGATATATTAGCTAGAAATCGCCCCATTCCATTTTTGCTTTGTAGTAAAGCCCTGAGGAGGATTACCATCTGCTCCCACAGGATGTACATTCTATTCCTGCCCGCTCCCACAAACATTTTTTTTTTTTTTACAGCTTTTAGAGATAGTACCCTCCTGCCATTAAAATTACCCCCTTGTGTCATTTCATCAGCCCCCTGTGGCATTTCAGAGGTTTGCAGGACTGCGCAGGATTTTGCGGGACGTGTTGTATGTCCTGGTACGGCTTGCAACATTATTGCCCGCAAGTTATTTTTTTTTTTTTATTAGGTCCTGCGGGATCCCAATCCTAATGCACAGCTCTAATCTGTAGTTCTTACCCTTACCATTTTTGTCATAATAGATCCTTTTGATCACTTTGTTTTGAAGTTATATTTACACCCATTAAGCACGCAGGGATTTTTCATTTTTTCCTCCTTGCCTTCTAATAATCATCATGCTTAAAATTTTCTACCATATGAGGGCTTGTTTTTTGCACCAATTGTACTTTGCGGTGGCATGACTTACTTTACCAACAAATTTACAATAAAATTGCAGCGGTTGGACACCTGCAATCAGACACTTACCCCCTACCCTGTGGATAGGGGATATGTTTCTCAAAACCAGAGTACCCCTTTAACAACACAATCACGCACATGTAATGATTGGTCATTCATAGCAGGGTGATCCCGGCAGCTATCAGGACCCGTGTCTAATGCCAGACATCACCGATCGCGGTGATGCCCCGCATTAACCCGCATTAACTAAAGTGAAAATAAACGGTTCCTGGCAGCTCAGTCGGGCTGTTTGGGACAGCCGAGGTGAAATTGCGGCGTCCCGAACAGCTGAGAGGACAAGGGAAGGGTCCCTACCTGCCTCCTTTCATTCCGATCGGCGATCTGCTGCTCCATGTCTGCTCTGCAGAGCCGACAGCACTGATCAATGCTATGCTAGGACAGAAGATTGCATGTAATAGTCCCCTATGGGGACTATAAAATGGTGTTAAAAAAAAAAAAAAAAAAAAAAAAAAAAAGTTAACAAATGTGATTTAGCCCTTTCCCTAACAAAAGTTTGAATTACCCCCCTTTTGCCATAAAAAAAAAAAATTCTAAACAAAAATAAACATCAAAACATATGCGGTATCGCCGCATGCGTAAATGTCCGAACTATTAAAATATAACATTTAAACCGCATGGTCAATGGCGTACACGTAAAAAAAATTGCATATTGCAAAAATTGCATATTTTTGGTCATTTTGTATACCGTATATACTCGAGTATAGGCCGAGTTTTTCAGCACGATTTTTCGTGCTGAAAACACCCCCCTCGGCTTATACTCGAGTGAACTCCCCCACCCGCAGTGGTCTTCAACCTGCGGACCTCCAGAGGTTTCAAAACTACAACTCCCAGCAAGCCCGGGCAGCCATCGGCTGTCCGGGCTTGCTGGGAGTTGTAGTTTTGAAACCTCCGGAGGTCCGCAGGTTGAAGACCACTGCGGCCTTCAACATCATCCAGCCCCCTCTCACCCCCTTTAGTTCTGAATACTCACCTCCGCTCGGCGCTGGTCCGGTGCTGCAGGACTGTCCGGTGAGGAGGTGGTCCGGTGAGGAGGTGGTCCGGGCTGCTATCTTCACCGGGGAGGCCTCTTCTAAGCGCTTCGGGCCCGGCCTCAGAATAGTCACGTTGCCTTGACAACGACGCAGATACGTCGTTGTCAAGGCAACGGCTCTATTCCGGGCCGGAAGCGCGGAGAAGAGGCGCCCCCGGTGAAGATAGCAGCCCGGACCACCTCCTCACCGGACCACCTCCTTACCGGACAGCCCTGCAGCACCGGACCAGCGCCGAGCGGAGGTGAGTACTCAGAACTAAAGGGGGTGAGAGGGGGCTGGATGATGTTGAAGGCCGCAGTGGTCTTCAACCTGCGGACCTCCGGAGGTTTCAAAACTACAACTCCCAGCAAGCCCGGACAGCCGATGGCTGCCCGGGCTTGCTGGGAGTTGTAGTTTTGAAACCTCTGGAGGTCCGCATGTTGAAGGCCGCAGTGGTCTTCAACCTGCGGACCTCCGGAGGTTTCAAAACTACAACTCCCAGCAAGCCCGGACAGCCGATGGCTGCCCGGGCTTGCTGGGAGTTGTAGTTTTGAAACCTCTGGAGGTCCGCAGGTTGAAGGCCGCAGTGGTCTTCAACCTGCGGACCTCCGGAGGTTTCAAAACTACAACTCCCAGCAAGCCCGGACAGCCGATGGCTGCCCGGGCTTGCTGGGAGTTGTAGTTTTGAAACCTCTGGAGGTCCGCAGGTTGAAGACCACTGAGGGCGAATGATGAGAAGAGGATGATGAAGGGGGGGGGGGGGGGGTGTGGGGATGATGAAGGGGGGGGGGGGATGATGAAGGGGGGGGGGGGATGATGAAGGGGGGGGGTGTGGGATGATTACAAGGGGATGATGAAGGGGGGATGTGTGGGATGATAAGGGGATGTGTGGGATGATGACAAGGGGATGATGAAGGGGGGATGTGTGGGATGATGACAAGGGGATGATGAAGGGGGGATGTGTGGGATAAGGGGATGTGTGGGATGATGACAAGGGGATGATGAAGGGGGGATGTGTGGGATGATGACAAGGGGATGATGAAGGGGGGATGTGTGGGATAAGGGGATGTGTGGGATGATGACAAGGGGATGATGAAGGGGGATGTGTGGGATAAGGGGATGTGTGGGATGATGACAAGGGGATGATGAAGGGGGGGATGTGTGGGATGATGACAAGGGGATGATGAAGGGGGGATGTGTGGGATGATAAGGGGATGTGTGGGATGATGACAAGGGGATGATGAAGGGGGGATGTGTGGGATGATGACAAGGGGATGATGAGGATGTTAATGACGGGACTGGATGATGACAGGGGGGGATGAGGTATTTCCCACCCTAGGCTTATACTCGAGTCAATAACTTTTCCTGGGATTTTGGGTTGAAATTAGGGGTCTCGGCTTATACTCGGGTCGGCTTATACTCGAGTATATACGGTACCTTAAAAAAAAAAACTAATAAAAAGATATCAAAAAGTCCAATCAAAGCAAAAATGGTACCAATAAAAACTTCAGATCACGGCACAAAAAATGACCTTTCATATATCCTTGAATATGGAAAAAAAAAAAAAAGTTATAGGGGTCAGAAGATGACAATTTTAAAACATACTAATTTTGGTGCATGTAGTTTTAATTCTTTTCAAGTAGTAAAATAAAATAACCCATATAAATTAGGTATCATTGCGACCGTACGGACCTACACAATAAAGATAATGTGTCCTTTTTACCGATCGGAAGCCCCCAAAAGTAAAAAAAAAAAAAATAGCATTTTCTTCAATTTTGCCCCACAATTTTTTTTTCTCGTTTTGTAGCAGATTTTTTGGTAAGATGATTAATGTTATTACAAAGTTAAATTGGTGAAGCAAAAAAAATAAAAAAAAAGCCCTCATATGGGTCTGTAGGTGGAAAATTTAAAGTGTTATGAATTTTAGAAAGTGAGGAGGAAAAAACGAAAGTGCAAAAATGACCTGGTCCTTAAAGGGGTACTCCGGTGGAAATTTTTTTTTAAAATCAACTGGTGCCAGAAAGTTCAACAGATTTGTAAATTACTTCTATTAAAAAAAATCTTTACCCTCCCAGTACTTATAAGCAGCTCTATACTACAGAGGAAATTCTTTTCTTTTTGAATTTCTTTTTTGTCTTGTCCACAGTGCTCTCTGCTGACACCTGATGCCCGTATCAGGAACTGTCCAGAGCAGGAGAAAATTCCCATAGCAAACCTATGCTGCTCTGGACAGTTCCTGACACGGACAGAGGTGTCAGCAGAGAGCACTGTGGACAAGACAAAACACAAATTCAAAAAGAATAGAATTTCCTCTATAGCATAAAGCTGCTAATAAGTACTGAAAGGATTAAGATTTTTAAATAGAAGTCATTTACAAATCTGTTTAACTTTCTGGCATCAGTTCATATTAAAAAAAAAAAAAAAGTTTTCCACTGGAGTACCCCTTTAAAGGTTAAAAAAAAGGTGAGGTCAAAGCTCAGCCTCCCCCTTGTAAAGTGATGTATACATAGATCACAGGGCATGCCTAGAAATCACACAGATCCAAGGTTATTTCCATGAATGCAATATGGCAGGGTCTCATGATATGAAAAGTGCATGGAAAACCCATTTGGTCTACAAGGTGAACAGCCCAAAATCATAATAATTCCAGCACACTTGACTATCTTTCTTTATATTTGCTTAAAATCAAATATTTTTGCAAATATAAATGGCTCATTTGGACAGACACTACATGTATCAGACTGCACTGATCCTTTCTTAAAGGGGTTCTCCAGTAGAGAAATTTTTTTTCAAATCAACTGATGCCAGAAAGTTACAGATTTGCAAATGACTTCTATTTAAAAATCTTAATCCTTCTAGTACTTGTCAGCTGCTGTGTGCACCACAGGAAGTGTATTTCTTTCTGGAGTTATTTTCGGTCTGACCACTGTGCTCTCTGCTGAAACCTCTGTCTGTATCAGGAACTGTCCAGAGTACAAGCAAATCCCTATAGAAAACCTTTCCTGCTCTGGACAGTTCCTGATACAAACCGAGGTGTCAGCAGAGAGCACTGTGGTCAGACAGAAAAGAACTCCTGAAAGAAATGCAGGAGATGAGAAGTACTGGAAGGATTAATATTTTTGAATAGAAGTAATTTACAAATCTGTTTAACTTTCTGGCACCAGTTGATAAAAAAAAAATATGTTTACCACTGGAGTACCCCTTTAAGCTCAAGTAATTTTATCAAATGTGCTGCAAAAGAGACATAATTGTCTGGCCCAGACCCTATTCAATGTCCATGGGGCTTGTTGTAAAGCATATATCTAAATGCTGTTAAAACAGCTCAGGCATGATAGCTACCCCAATAATTGTAATAAAAATTGCTTACAAAAAAAAAATAAAAATTACAATTAGAAAATAGAAAGATTAGGAGAAAAAAACATGTTGTAAAAGAAGAGAGGGAGTTAAGCATATTTTTGGGCAACTTTTCCCCCTGATAATAAAAGGGTCAGACAGTTAAAATCTAACATGCCACATCCTACTCTCCCCCTGACATTATGTCAGGATGCAGTCAGTTGGTCCCATTGAAATAGGTTTGCATGACTTTTCATTAACATGTATGGAAACCTTCAAGTGTACCTATCATTTTAACAATCTAGTGACATGTCAGATTTGTATTGGTGGGGCTCTGGGCGCTAAGACCCCACTGATTGTCAGAAGGGGCACCTGGTGTGCAGCAATGCATTACTGCTACTTCATTCAAGCAATCAGTGTGGGTCTCAGTATCTGGACCTCTACCAACACCAATTTTAGAAGTTTGTTGAAATGATAGTTACCCTTAGCCATCCAGCTTTTCTATAACAAAGAACAAAACACATTAATTGCTTAGACATATTCATTACTATATTACAAAACCCCAAATAAATTTAATACACCTCCATTCATCTTACCTTTGCTGCCACTTTGCATTCTCCTCACAATGCATTCTAGGACTATGAACTGTGTGTGGATTCAAGTAAGTGTTCACCACAGAAAACAGCAGGAAAGCAAGTATTTGCAGGCAATATAAGATCTAAGGGTACGTTCACACGAGCGGATTTACAGTGTATTTTACGCTGCGGATCCGCTGGTGAAGGCCCCCCTCTATGCTGTCTTTACATGTGCCTGCTTGTAAGCAGACACCCCACAGCGATGTGCGAGGGCGTACTCGCACATCGCGGCCCCTCTCCCTGCTATGAGCTAGGCAGAGAGCTCCCGCGATGTGCGAGTATACTGCGACTCGCACATCGCAGTGTGTCTGTTCGTAGCGGCGTATTGCCGCTACGAGCAGGCACATGTGAAGACAGCATAGAGCGGGCCTTCACCAGGGGATCTGCAGTGAAATATGCTGCGAAAATCCGCTCGTGTGAATATACCCTAAGAGTGAAAAGGTTTTCTTTTAAGGCTTTGGATAAGTATATAATAAAATATTTGTATCCATTTTTTACTGTACAGTGGTCCTTCATCTTACAATGGCCTCATATTATAATATTTTTTAGCATACAATGTAACTTGAAACCATACTCAACATACACTGCTACAGTCAGCCCAGATCTTTGAAACGCGCTGATGGGTGGAAGAACGGACCAATCAGAATGGGCAAAACCCGTATTACTGAAGTGCATACCCTGACTGGCTGTATCTTAGCGCCTACTTACAGTAAAGGGAGGTACTACATGTTCTGCAGCTCCATTTTCGGTACACTGTATACTGTACAGGACCCTGAAGAAGCTCCTGTCCTCTATATAGACCGTGACTTACAGCTTCCAGCAGCTCTTTCTTTTATAAGTAAAGACTTGCTTTATCTACTTACTGTAACATTTTGGGGCTTCAGAACCAATTACCAGGTTTCCATAGAGTTTTGCTCTCAAAATACAATGGTTTTAATGTACAATGGTCGTTCAGGAACCAATTAATATTGTAACTTGAGGGACCACTGTAGGATTTAAATTTTATGAAAGTCTTTCATGTGTCTGTGCTATAAAATGTGAACCAATGCTTTTTTCCCTTCACTTCTAGGTGCTGGATGTTAGCAGAGAAGGCAAAGAAGAAGTGTTTTATGGACCTACACTACCTTTTGCGTCCAATGGCATAGCAACATGCTTCTTACCTGCTCCGTACTTCACATGTCCCAATTTGCAGACTTTGCAGGTTCCACATCATAGAATAGGCACAATGTGAATATTTTCTTCACAAACAATCCAGAAAGAACACAAAATATTTTCTTGTGAATGAGAGATATAGCCGAGGTAATTAAAACACAACCTTTAAGGTTTGTACCATTTTTTTTTTATAGCTATATATCTGAAAAAAGCCTGTTCCAGGTGACAAGTCGCTCTAATGCCATAAGCATCAAATTATATTGTAAGCTGTTCAGTGCAGGAAATCATTGTGCCTGGAAACTACTGTACAGTATTGCAAAAGAATATTCAACATTATGATGCACAGAGAACAGTGACTCAGCAAAAAATTCTATACCCGTTTCCCAATAAACTAGAGAAAAGGTGTAATGGTTAGACCACTACGCTCCACAGTTTGTCACCGTCTCCACTGTCACTAAGCATCTGCACACATTTTTAAAGGGCAATAGATAATGACAAGAATTTCAACATATGCAACTGACTGGATGTTTGTTAGGCAAAGAAAACGTCAAACACAAAAGATTACTATAACTTCATGACGTGTAAATATTTTCCATGTCGTTCCAATCTTAACTTCAGAGCAGAACTTTGCAATTACTTTCATACAAAAAAAAATAAACATCTGTAAAAGGAACTGTGATAAAGAAATGTTGAGCTATTGCATTTCCAATCTGTCAATTTTGCTGCTAATAAGTTATTGAACAATAAAGCATATATTTCATCAATCTTGAGAAGCAAAGAGTCTCCCTCCCCAGATTTCTGTATGTATATCTATATTTCATGCACAGCATGCTTCCAATATCCAGAAAAAAATATCTAAAGGAATAAACAATACTGAAAATTAGTGAAATAGAGAAAAGAGCATTGCAATTAAATTCAGGAGTTGGTTGCACAACTTTGTAATAAATGTTTGATCTAGTGGTTTGAACAGGTATGTATTTTCAATAAAGAGAAAAATGTATTTGACAGAACTACACACCTAGTATACCCACAAAACTGTATCTCCGGATCTCCCCGAAGAGGGCATGTTGCCACAGCTCCATACCATGGTCAACAGTAATCTGTGCATGGAGTGGAGGTCACTCTGTGCATGGACAGAGCTGGTGCGCCGGGCAGGAGGATTGTGGGGGTTCCCAGCATTCCGACATCCCGCGATCAGACACTTATCTCCTATGTTGTGGATAGGGGAAAAGATGTTCACACTGGAGTTTCCTTTTAAAGGGAAACAAGCCAATTATTGACCTAAGTAAAAGACCTAGCAATCAGCCAATGAATGAGCAAAAGCTTTTTTCTCGGCTGATCGCTGGGGTTGACTGCTCTAAAAATCATTGTTGGTAAGCTTTACGTCTTACTGAGTAAACTGTGGGTGACAATTATGCAAGTAAAGAGCCACACAAATAATCCAGCGATCACTAGATGAAACTTATAAAACCAGCGCTGAACTGTTTGACCTACTCTTTTAGCAGAAATGAGGGTTGAACGGAGGGTTGGAGGGTTGAACATGACAGTGCTTTTCTCTTTTGTTTCAAGTGGCACCTAGATTCAAAAACTCCAAAGTATTAGCACCCTTACTGATCAGCTGTTCTGCAGAGGTAATGCTGCTACAAATGAACAGATCTCCATTCGTTGTGTATATGCTGGAGACATGCATCTGTGTTGCCACCCAGCTGACCAGATATTGATTGCCTATCAAAAAAAAATAAAAATAAATCTAAACAAATAAATATCATGCCACCCCCACCAAAAAAGCCCTAAAGTATGTGTAAATTCATATAATTATGTTTCATGTAGGAGACAAATGTATAATGTTTTAAGGGTTACAGAAGGAAACAACCACAAAACGTTTTTCAAAAATATTTTATGATAATAAACATTATCCAACAAGTAAATCAACAACATAACTAATACACATTTTGGAGGCATATATACAAGATTTACACACAACTTCTAGAAAAAATTTTATAGTACAATTCTAGCATGGAATAGATCAGGTTTTCAGAGTTATTTATTTTTTATTTTTTTTTAACAAAAAACAATATTCTTTCAAAGACATGAACAAATACCAGTCTTCAGAACAGAACTTTTGCTGAATGTTTTGTTATGGTGGGGTTGTGGGCATTTCTAATAGACTAACATCTTTCATTTTCAAGTGTCTGTTGCTCATCTTGTCCATGTTCACCCAAGTGTGACAGCAATCTTCTGTAAGCCTCCCTACGGAAGTTGAAAAAATTGGTTTAAAAACAGATATACCTTTCTGACAAACAAAAGGTTGGCAAAGTTTTAGAGAATACTGGTTTTCCATTTATTTTAGCTGATGTTTAAGTGGTTTTACTTGCCAATGCATTTGTCTGCTGTATTCTGCACTTTAACATACAGTATTTCTTACAAACTACCATAGCTTCCAACTGTAAGTTAGTTTTCACATTGGTTGGTAATTTTTTTTTGCATATATATCAAAATATTAAGTACATACACAAACACAAAGAGAAGCTAAGTCTTGGAGTGGTTGTCTGTGCTAATACAAGTGCCCCAAAATGCACCTTTGTCCTTTTGCTTTCTTTACAAAGTAACCATTGAAGTAAATAAAAAGGTAAGACATCTCTATTTTAGATCATATTCTAAGTTGTTCTATAAGAAATGCACAAGAAAAAAAAAGGGAAGACACCAAAACACATAAATGAGATTACTGAGGAGCAAGAGCCTTGTTTATTGTCCCTTCTATTTATAAGAAGGCAACCAACAACTGCCCCATAGGTATCTACTATCTAAAGGTACCTACTACCTTAGATTTATTTAAATGGGCACCGTCAGATCCAAAATCATTTTATATATTGTTACTGATGAAAATTGAAGACCTTTTGTAATATGGTTGTGTAACATTTTTGAATATTTAATAAAGAAAATGGCTCCTGAAAATCCCACCACTAGGGGTCCCCATACCTACTGGGACACTAACTAATCCTGCAACAGCATAAGGTTGGTCATGAGTCATGGACAAAGCTGCATGAGCAGACACACCAATCACCTCCCACCACCTCAAGGAGGGAACACTCCCCCTTCCATTGAGAGGATTTCTAACACTGTGAGCTAATGAAAAGAGGGTTTTTTATAATAAATATAGATGATAGAGGCAAAACTTAGATGTACATGGTATTTAGTACATTGTACTAAATAACTTTTTATTGTGTGGGATCTAACAGGTACAAGTCAAACCTGCTGATTTTATTAGGACCATCCATCCATCCATCTAATGTTTATAGATGGCTGGTTTATGACTTTCCTGGACAGTAGATGTTGTGGGAAAGAAGGATGAAGCAATTGGATTTTAACATTATTGTTTTGTTCTCAGAAAAAAATAGCTGTTTCCAAAAGGTGTCTTATACCCCTCTTCCCTTTCAGAAGGCAAGCATGCTCAGTTTTGAGGAATAGATAGACAAGCAAAATCAACTTTACCTGGATGAAGCATTTCGTCCAAGGCCGCGTTTGTGCTCAGACTCTTTAAGGCTTTGACTGATGGTGGGAATCAGGCTACCCACAAGTGACTGGTCTAGTACAGCAAGAGTCTCCAAAACAGAAAATACCTGATGGTCATACATCACTATGTTATCCTGAATAAACTGCCTGCAGGTAAAACAGAAGAATCTTGAAAAATAAACTCTATAAAATATATATATTTTTTAAATTATGCAAATAACCTTATAGCTAGGCTGACATGCCTGAAACCAATGCATCTGCTGTACAACCACTGGCAAAATGTATGTTCTCTCCATACTTCTTCAGAGGATGATCACTCAAATAGGACACAAAACAAATGTTTACAGGGGGTTATCCAGGAATAGAAAAAAGTCTAAAGATCAAATTTCTTTCAAAAACTACTCCCATCTGTCTCTAGGTTGGATGAGGTTCTAGTCAACTTCGAGTCAAGTTGTAATACCACACCCAACCTGGAGACAGACAGGGAGCTGTTTTTGAAAGATATTAGCTCTAGTTTTCTATTCTTGAATAACCCTTTACAGTTACATATTCTGGCTTCAAGATACACCTCTAAAGGTAGGGTAGTCATATTTTCTGCAGTTGATTTTGCTACCCATTGACTTCAGTGGGTAGGAAAATTTGAAGCAGCAAATATGCAGCAAAATATGGCATATGCGTGACCCCACCCTAAGAGTAAATTATTTTAAGAAATGGCATAGGTTAGTCCAATCAAGAAGAAAAATTATGGCATCGTAATTTTCATCATCACGCTGGTTTAAACTTTTTCAAAGAGGGATTGATCAACTTTGCAGAATTAAGCCATATCAGGCACCAATTTTATTGACTTTTTAGTTAATTTGTTCAGATGTTTCTGCCACAGAAATCCCACTTCCAGCATCTGCAGTAAGGAGAGACTTGTCTATTCTTTCTGTTCTGAGACGGCACATTTCCAATTGGTCCTAGCAGCCACCAGAACTTTCATATGTGCAGAATGTCCACTTGTGTTTTCCGGGTGGACATTCTGCACATTTTACTACTGTGTGAACATACTTTAAAAGGAACCTATTAGGAAGAATGACTGGGCCCTGCAAACACATAGCAGAAATGTACTGCAGCATTAGAGATTAATGAGACACCAGCACATAGAGGTGACCTAACTACTCTAATAGAGTAGTGTGGGGGCACTATTACTCTTTGGGGCAATACACATAGGGAGGTGCTTTTTTTGTGTGGATGGTGCAGGAAATAGAGCCTAAAAGTGCGGATGTTGCTGGAAAAAGGAGCCTAAAATGTTTGGCAGTTTCTGCAGAGACAAGCCTAGGCCACGAGAAGTCTTCCTGGCATCCTTGGCTGGATAGAGAAGAAAAAGAAATATTGTATATTCCTTGGGTGCCAAAAACACTAGGTACACCCCCATTGTATAGGATTAATCTGTTGCTGCTCTGCTAGTACAGCACGCCTGAGACAGATCCCCCCATGGCAGGGACAAAAGCCTAGTAAAAGCAGCTATGCAAACCAAACACACTCTGCAAGCATGTTGTGGAGGTGCCGATAGTTTCAACAACAGGCATGGCTGTCATTGAACCTCTTCATTGCTCCACTTATGGGGTTAAATGACTGACATCAGCATGATCAACCAACCCAATGACTGCCTATGAGGTGGAGCTCCACTCATTAGCACACTGCATAGACCTCTTGTACATCCATGATGTACGTGACCTTAAGGCTCAAGCGGCTATACTATACATGTATATCATGTGTCGCCAAGGGGTAAACACCCTTATTATGAGTGTATTAAAAGAAAACACATCTCAGCTGTCCTGAAAAGAATCGAACAAATAATGTGGCATAAATCACAAGCTTCCCAATACTACTTTTCAGAGGCTGTACCTTAAATTTGCTGTTAATCGTGTTGCAACATCCCCTAGTGGTGCAGCCTGAGAGCATTCAACCATGTGCTGTAGTGCTTCTGTAGAAAGCTTCTTCACTGCATTTACAAAACATAAAAGCCCCGATTAGGTAAAGAATTGCAGGTATGTCAATATGTTCACATTCTTATTTAAAACTATGCACATACAATTTAAAGGACAAGTGCAGCGGAATTACACTTATCCCCTATCCACAGGATAGGGGATAAGTGTTTGATCGCTGGGGGTCCGACCGCTGGGACCCCCCTCAATCTCCCTAACGGGGCGCCGGCATTAGCGCCCATGGTGACGTAGCGTCGACCTAGAGGTCGACTGAGACGCCCTGTCTCCTCCCCGTCCCCATACAGTTCTATGGGGGATGCGGGGAGGCACTAATGCTGCCTCCCTGCCTCTCCCATAGAGATGCATGGAGGAGGCGTGCCGGCCGCAACGTCATGCAGCGTCTTGCACGCCCCCTGCACGGGAGAGCCGCGGCCCCGTATAGGAGATCGCCGGGGGCCCCAGCGTTCGGACCCCCCGCGATCAAACACTTATCCCCTATCTTGAGGATAGGGGATAAGTGTATGTACCGCTGCAGATGTCCTTTAAGGAGAGTCACATATCGTAAACCTACAGTTATGAGTAACATACCTAGAAAAAAATATCAGTTATAATACAAAGCAAACTGTCTTATTACTTTTGAATAAAACAGCAATTTACATGTGAGCCTTTTTAAAAAATATTTTCATCCATTTTTTAATGTAGGTTTCTGTGTGGTCTAGTGTAAAAATGCATATGATATTTTTTGGGACTACAAGGCTAGGTTCACACTACAGAATTTCCAATAATGCTGCTAAAAGAATGATCTCATCTCATCTTCTTTAGGCAGAATCCAAGCGAAATACATTGCTATGTATGGGGATGGCAATGTTCGTGCTGTCCTAGTGCCGACTGCAATTGGAACCTAAGAGTACGTTCAGACGTGCGGATTTTCACAGCGTATTTCACTGCGTATCCGCCACTGAAGGGCCGCCGCTAAAGGACCTCCTATATATGACCTCCTCATATAAGACCTCCGCCTTTATATGTGCCTGTTCGGAGCGGCAATATGCCGCTATGAGCAGACACACTGCGATGTGCGAGTCGTCGAGCACATGCGCAGTATAGTCGCACATCGCGGCAGCTCTTTGCCTAGCTCATTGAGCAGGGGAAGCGGCCGTGATGTGTGCGAGTACACCGTGCATGCGCGGCGACTCTAACATCGCAGTGTGTCTGCTCGGAGCGGCGTATTGCAGTTCCGAGCAGGCACATTTAAGGGCACCAGAGGTCCTTCATCGGCAGATCTGCAGCGTAAAATACGTTGTAAATCCGCACATGTGAACGTACCCTAATTCTGTATTGTAAATCTAACTTAAGACTTACTTTTTTTTTTGCCAAAAAGTCCTGACCGCTTCCTTACTAATAGAGCAAAGGCTTATTTATACAGAGCTTTATAATCTGTAAATAAAGCCCCCAGGTGATTTATTATTTTTTCTTTATCTATAAAAAAAAAAAAAAAAACGAAAACGAAGGAAGTATGTTTCAAATTTCCCTATTTTGACCAACTATAACCTTCTAATATTCCGTATACGAGGCTGTATGAGGGTTCATATTTTACACCGTGATCTGTAATATTTTTGGTCAAACTTTTTGCATACATGTAACTTGTGACAGGATCATCAACACAATATATTTTGATAGTTGGGACATTTACGCATGCACAGTTACCAAATATGTTTATTATTATTATCTTTTGGCAGGAGGTGGGGTGTTACTTTTTGAGATAAAATAGGAAAAAGGGTGAATTTTTATTGGGGGAGGGGCTATTCATATATTTTTTAACCATTTATTTTACACTTTTTATGCCCCCATAGGGGATTATCTATAGCAATCGTTAGCTTGCTAATACTGTTCACTGCTATGCACTGATCAGAATTAACGGCAATCTACTTCTCTGGCCTGCTAGAAGGCAGGCCAGAGAACCAAGAACCAGACCTCTGTCCGCCATCTTGGCTGATCTAATCACCACTGTCGTGGCGAGGGAGATCAGATCAGTCATTGGAGGCGCCGCATTGCCACAGATGCCATGATCAATATTGATCATGGCATCTAATGGGTTAAGGGCAAATGACAGCATGATTCCTGATGACAGTCATTACCAGCGATTCCCTTGCTGCTGGGTTGAAGGGTGCCAGAAAGTTATTTTGATTTTAAAATGACTTCTATCTTAAGCCTTCTGTTTGCTACAGTGGAAGTTGTGTAGTTCTTTTCAGTCTGACCACAGTGGTCAGACTGGAAAGAACTACACAACTTCCTCTGGAGCATACAGCTTGAAGAATTAAGATTTTTAAATAGCCATTATTTACAAATCTATATAACTTTCTAGCACTAATTGACTTAAAAAACGTTTTCTGCTCCGGAGTATCCCTTTAAATAGGTTTATTAAGATTTTAAAATTACTAACAGGTCACAGCATCTTTACTATAAATATTTTTGCAACTTACCCTGAGGTTCATTGACCAATATCAGGCACTTTAGAATAGATGGGAGAAGAGAATCTGCATCTGCAGCATCAATTGTCTTGGTTCTCTGGAAAACATCCACTATGAACGACAAAATGGCGGCTAATCGGGGAGGTGGTGCATGACCTTTAAACTGCAAGTAGCCATCTCTAAAAGACAGTGAGCATAACAAAGAAAGCATAAGTGTAAATATGTCAAAGGGAAAAAAATATATATATATATATAAATATATGAGGAGCTCAATTATGAAGGCAGTATATGTGGGCGGTACTTCACAATAAAAATTATTAACTTCTCAGATTACTTGAGTCCCATACTCCCTTTTACGGTGAGAAAACAAAAAATAGAATGAGAATGTGTCAGGAAAAGGGACCATCATGTATGTTGTTTGTGCCAATTGCAATTTTATCAGTACAATTGCATGCCCCTCAAATGTGATTGTATGCTCACCGTATGATTTCCATTACAGGCCTCCTCAGGTTGGTTGTGTGTGGACTCTGAACAGAATCACACAGGGCTAGCAGCACAGGGTGACTTCCTGATACAGAAGGAGCACTTGGAAGAAACCTTCCAAAATACTGTTGAATAGTCATTTTCAGCTGCTGTTTTACATATGCAGATTGAGCTTGTGACTGACGAGATATGATTGCTAGGCCCTGAAATGTAAAGTATTAACTCGTCACAATTCTATCATTTAACAAAATTAATAGGAATTACAGCCAGAATATGACAATGTTGGACTTTTCTGGTTAACAACAGAAAACTTAGGTTTCAGCAAGGAGAGCCAGTACCTTCCAAGAACTAACTAACGTACAGAGACTAAAAGACTATGCCCCAGCAAAAACTGCCTCTCGAGTGACAGCTTAAGGTGGATATCCTGTAAGATAATATAAAAAATCCATTTATACCTTAAAAGGAATTAATGTGTTTATTCTGTCATATGGATCAATATGGATCCTGCTATACCAAATACCTAGAGTATAAACTTTCTGCATGGTAGTGTTATGTCTGTTAGTGCACCACACAGTTGTTTTGTGAAGTACTCAATAGTCTAACAGATAAAACTACAACCTCTGTCAAAGTTACAAGCTGCAGTCACTATTCACTCATCCCGGCTGTTTGTCAGCGATTCCCAACCTGGGTGCCGTCCGGCACTGCCCAGGGTGCCGCGGGATTTTGCCATAATTTTTTATTTTCTTGAACTATTTTCTTCTGTACTATCTTCTGTCACAAAATAACGTCAGTTATCAATAACGGACTATAATGGATTAAAACGGATATTTAAAAAATCCCATAGACTATAATGGGATTTTCTTACGGACGTATAGGATTTGGTTACTGCCAGGGACAGCCGATTTTAGGACGGAACTAGCGACGGAACTTGCTAAACGGAGTAATTTGCTAGTGTGAAACAAGCCTAAGACGTAATTTCTGAGTAGCTTCACAAAGCAGCACTGTAATTATTTATTTATTTTTTACTCATCAACTTCAGTCGGGGTTCCCCCGCAAAAAAAAATTCTGAGGTGCGCCCCCAACCGAAAAAGGTTAGGAAACTGCCTTAGATGCTGCAGAGTTATCTGCTATCCTAGCTGTTGCAGGCAGCCTATACTCTCTGTGCAGTTCCCATGATTCTGTGTACTGTTCTTGCACAGTTTCCACAACACACTATTATGGCACAAGGTAGAAAGGGGGTTAATATAATTTAAGCCTATATTCTGTGCATATTTGATGTGCAGGATTTGAAGATGCAGATTTCAATGTAAACTAAATGACTGAACACAGCTTCAAATCTGTAGCTTCAATTCCTATGTATCAAATGTGTGCAGGATATTGTATGTGTGAATATACCACCCCAAATCTAGATGCAGCTTTTGGTGCTGTTTTTTTTTTAACTCATTAGTGGATACAATTTAGAGGAAAAAGTTTTTTATGTACCCATTTTCCCAGCTTTGCCCTAAAAACTGTACCAAACATTGCCAAAAAAACTGCAAATGTGACTTTCACCTAATAGGACAATTTTGTTATGCATGAACTTCCTATGATTCTGACTACACAATAAAATTCTTCTAGGGAAAAATATTATAATTATATATATACACATACACACACACACACACGTGCTAAGGAAGGAACATTATTTAAAACAAATCACAGAGCACTGTATATTTCATTATTCAAGTTTTGTCTTACTTCTAATCAGAGCAGTATCGCACTTGAGATATATACCTGCAGAAAGAGAGGGAGGGTCTCCCTTATAGCGGACAGCATGGCTGGCAACAAACCCTTATCTTGTTGGAACAAGGCATGTGGTAAAAGCAGGTAATCAATGATGCGGAAGAGGAGCTGCTGTGCTTTGGAAGTGGCCAGAATCAATGCCCAGTACCGTACAAGATATCCTGGAAAGCAGACAATAAAGAGAACAGATAAAATAGCGGCAAACAATCCTCTGACTTGGCATACCCTCAGGAGCCAATCACTTCTGGAGTAGAAACATACTTTGTATGAAGGAGAGGGTGGCACTGAGAATAGATCAGTAGAGACAGTAACAGGCTAATGGATGAAGCCTAGCAGCTGTATTAGGTTCTCTCAGCACTAGCCTTCCTAGCTTTATCAATTGATTAAAGGGGTACTCCGGTGGAAAAACTTTTTTTTGTTTTTTTTTTAAATCAACTGGTGCCAGAAAGTTAAACAGATTTGTAAATTACTTCTATTAAAAAATATTAATCCTTCCAGTACTTATTAGCTGCTGAATACTACAGAGAAAATTCTTTTCTCTTTTGAACACAGAGCTCTCTGCTGACACCATGAGCACAGTGCTCTCTGCTGATATCTCTGTCTATTTTAGGAACTGACAAGAGCAGCATATGTTTGCTATGGGGATTTTCTCCCACTCTGGACAGTTCTTAAAATGGACAGAGATGTCAGCAGAGAGCACTGTGCTCGTGATGTCAGCAGAGAGCTCTGTGTTCCAAAAAGAAAATAATTTCCTCTGTAGTATTCAGCAGCTAATAAGTACTGGAAGGATTACGTTTTTGATAGAAGTAATTTACAAATCTGTATAACTTTCTGGCACCAGTTGATTAAAAAAAAAAAAAAAAAAAAGGTTTTCACCGGAGTACCCCTTTAACTTCTACTGCAATGTACATTTCTTTATTGGAGGAAAAAAAAAAAAAAAGGAACTTGTTTCAACATTTCATAGTGTGATCTACTCATAGCAAATACAAGTAAACCACAACATGAAGAGGAAGATAAACATACCATATTTATCGGGGTTTACCACGCACCGGCCTATAACACGCACCCTCATTTAAAAAAAAAAGTTTTTTACCCAAATATCCTTGGTAAAATGAGGGTGAATGTGTGTGCATGTGTATACCCTGATACACTGTTTCTGACCCCGCAGAAGCCCCCAGGAAAGGCAGGGGGAGAGAGGCCATCGCTGCCCGCTTCTCTCCCCCTGCCTTTCCTGGGGTCTAGATCCCTGCTGCCGCCGCTTCTCTCCCCCTGGCTATCGGCGCCGCTGCCCCATTGCCTCCCCCCATCCCCGGTTGTATAATTACCTGTTGCCGGGGTCAGGTCCGCGCTGCTTCTGGCTCCGGTCTCTTGCGTCGTTGCTATGCGCTGCGAGGCGCAGTGACGAGTGACGTCTTCAATGCGACGTCACTCGTCATTACGCCACGCAGCGCATAGCAACGACGCAAGAGACCGGCACCGGAGCCAGAAGCAGCGCGGATCCGACCCCGGCAACAGGTAATTATACAACTGGGGATGGGGGGAGGGGAGAGGCAATGGGGCAGTGGCGCCGGCAGTCTCTGGACCCCAGGATAGGCAGGGGCAGAGAAGTCGGCAGCGACGGCAGGTCTCTGGACCTGCAAAAGCTACTGCAGTTCATTGATTTAAAGTGTCCGCTTTAAATAATTGAACTGCAGTGGCTTATCGGCGTATAACACACAGGTAGAATTTAGGCTAAAAATTTTAGCCTAAAAAATGTGTGTTATATGCTGATAAATACGGTAATTTCATGGATTTTTGGAAGAATAAAGCTACAAGGTCAGGCTGTGAGTGCCAGTAAATTCTGCAGAAAAGTTCATAGGCAATACACAGGCATTAGTCAGCACAGTATTACATTCACTGGCTCTATAGGACACGGTGAGGAAAGTTGTGGGAAGTGTGGGTTTCACAATTCCTCTTGCCAAGTAAAAAGAAAGACGGGGCATTATTGATAAAGGACAGGAAAACTTGTTTCTAAAATTTTAACAAATAAAACTGAATCCGTCATCATTATCCTACCACCTCCCACCCCCAATCACACTCAACCCCCTTACCTACCAAAAATATCATTACAGTCAGTGGCTGCACCTTTTCTCCAGTGACACAAGTAACTCACTACTCCAACATATCAGACTGTCATAAACCACCAAAACCTTCAAAAGAAACCTGGAAACCATCTCTTCAGAAAAGCCTACACCTACAATAACCCTGCTGTCACTACACCACCATATGAACAGTTCCTTCTCTCACATACTGCTGTCTGCTCGCTTATAGATCATAATACCTAAAGAGAAGGGCCCTCTGTACTGGCCTGTCATTTATTAGGTTTGTGATTGTTGTACTCGCTTTCTGTCATCTGTTAAATTTGCAACAATTTTTAATTCTCTTCTTAGTGTAAAGAGCCAACGTTGCTTTACAATAAGTTTCCTAACTATTTTTACAAAATGCAGATACAGATCAAGGTTTCTCATAATGTAAGACCGGTATCACTGAAGTGATCATAAACTATAAATGCCTCTTCCTGACTGCAGCAATCTCGGGTTTACCAATATAAATAACTAATGTGCTTATTTTAAATCTCATCTTGGAGAACTAACAAATGCATTTACAATTTTGGCTTGGACCTTGATGAATGGTGGGGCTCTAACACCACAGTCTTCTGGCTGGTGGGGCTCCAGTAGGCTTCCAGGAATGTGTCCTTTATGTAGAATAAGCTAAGGCAGGTCTTTATTTAAGGTTTAGCTTTCAGCACACTAATAGATCATCCCAATACATTTAACCCAGTAGCAGCACTCACCTATAGTTCTGTAAGTAATCTGCAAGCCTTCCACAGGGCCCCTCTTAGTCAAGTATGGCTTTACATACTTTAGTATATCTCCAATGTATTCTTGGCATTTAGAGACCATAGCAGACTTTTCTGACAGCATTTGTAAACTACCATATGTTGTACCTGTTGCCTGAAAAGGGGAGGGGGGGGGGGGGGCAGGGGAAAAAAAAAAAAAAAAGAGGAAAAAAAATGTAATGGTTTTAAACTCTAAGCAATCCTCACAGTTCAAATGCTAGTTTACCCTTGGTTTATTAAGTGCCCATTTTACTAGAAACCGATGCATGATGGTTTGCACCACAATATTTGTGCCTTGTTTTCAAAATTTACTAAGCACAAATATTGTGGCACAAACTCTCTATGAATTACCATACATGCATTTCTGGATGAGGTGAACATCATTAGAAAAAGGGACACCCACACTATAGGTTGGTGCGGTGATCCTCCTGTCAGTTTCCCTTTAACCACAATGACGTGGTTCTACATTTAGCACTTTTTAATGCATGAAAAGGCAACATTTTAATGTTACCATCACCTGTGACTGGCTTTTCAGAAGCTGATGGTAACTGACTGTATGGTCAGTCTTTTAGAAAGAAAGAAATCGTGACAATTAATAAAGCTACATATCCTGCTGTCACAATTGCAATCTTCTGGTTTGGTGAAATATAGTTGAGGTGAGAAATTCTCTTCTCTAAAATGTGCAGAATTGTTAGTTTGCTAGGATATTTAGAATTACCTTGATAAACTGCAGAAGAGCCTGCTTTGGGTCTTGTTTGTAATTTTTTTTTTCAATTTGTGCCTTGTTGAGTATGTTTTCTGCTTCAGGGAGCTTGAACACCAGTCTAGTGAACTCCACAAGCTGCTCTGCCAGAACTAAGCCTGGTAAAAACACAAGGACAACTGGTGTTTACTATAATAATGTTAAAGGAGAACTCCAGAATATAAAAATTGTCCCCCATACTCCCGGCAGAAAAAAATTTAAGATGCATATACCTTCCTTCGTTCCCCCAGTGCCTCCGGTAACCGGCAACGGTCTCCGCCATGATCCTCTTCCCGGTTGCCGGTGGTCGGAGAGTCATACTGCGCTCAGCCAATCACCAGCCGCAGTGACGTCCCGACTCGGCCGCTGATAGGCTGAGAGGTAGTGTGAACGCTTCAAGACACAAAATTCTTCACTACACCAGCACCTGCTGCAGGGGCCGAAAACGTCACACTGCCGCTCAGCCTATCGCCGACCGAGTCGGGACTTCGCTGTGGACGGTGATTGGCTGAGCGCAGTATGACTCGCCGACCACCGGCAACCAGGAAGAGGATCGCTGCGGAGACCAGTGCCAGTTACCGGAGGCCCCGGGGAAGCGAAGGAAGGTATGTACATCTTTATTTTTTTTTTACTGCAGGCAGTATGGGGGACAATCTTTATATTCTGGAGTTCTCCTTTAATTCAAAACACAATTTCTACTATCCAAGAGTCCTCTGTGGGACTTGACCTCTTACACCAAATAGAATTACTCACTGGTAAGGACCCTGTGCAGTCTAACCAGGTTCTCCAGAAAAAGAAATCCCGGCACTCACTATGATCTTCTGCCAAGTGAAATGTGTTTATTGAAAAACACGGTACAGATACAATAATTGATGCGTTTCGGCCAAAGCCTTTATCATGTGAGTCTGATAAAGGCTTTGGCCGAAACGCGTCAATTATTGTATCTGCACAGTGTTTTTCAATAAACACATTTCACTTGGCAGAAGATTATAGTGAGTGTCAGGATTTCTTGTTCTACTACTGCCATTTATTCCACGTGCACCACCAAGGGACTTGAGTGCCGACCCTTGTTTGTTCCTTTTGTAACCAGGTTCTCCAAACTTTGCACCCCTGGTCCACTTATCAGTCAAGACCTCTGCTTGCACAGGGGCTACACTGATTTTGTTACCATGGCTGTTTACTTAACTGGACGGAACGGTAAGGCCAAGTTTACCCCTCAATTTTACCATGGCAAAAAACTGACTTTTTTTTTTTATTAGTAGATTCAAATCCAAAGCCCTTTAATTTGTTCTACTAATAACAGTAGTCAGGTAATTAGCTGAAGGAAAAAAAAATACACAATACAGATAGATATATATATAGATATATAGATATATATATATATATATATATATATATATATATATATATATATATATATATATATATAGATATATATATATATATACACATACACACATATACATATACACACACACACACACACATCCATGCAGATGAACAAAACCTACCTGATTCATTCCCTGTTTTAATTATAGTGCCCACTGGCAGATCAATATACATCTGCAATACACATCGAATCCAAGATCGTATTGACAAGGCCTGATAAGTGAAATATCCAATACCATTGAGGGCTTCTGTCAATGCACTGTGAAATAAATAGTTTTATTATATTCATTTTTATTTTTTAAATATACATTTAAAAGGCTTTTTTTTTAAATATGCAATGTACTTTGAATGTAGATTGTCTTCAGCCCCCATGTTACAGCCTTGCGCTAAAAACAAAATCAAAATTAAATTCAAGTTCTCCTCCATCATTCTGCACTCAAGATCTAATAACAGAATTTGAAATTTCGGCATTGTATTTAGACCCTTTACTCAGTACCTAGTTGAAGCACTTTTGGCAGAGGTTACAGCCCAGTCTTTTTGGGTATGATGCCATGGTGCTTACACACCTGGATTTGGGGGTTTTCTGCCATCTTTCTCTGCAGATCCTCTCAAGCTCTGTAAGGTTGCATGGGAATGTCGGTGCAGCCATTTACAGGACTCTCCAGAAATCTTCAGTTGGGTTAAAGTCAGGACTCTGGGCGATCCACTTAAGGACATTCACAGAGTTATCCCTAAGCAATTCCTGTGTTGTCTTAGGGTAATTAACTTGTTGGAGGATGAACATTCGGGCCAGAGCACTCTGGATCAGGTTTTCATTAGGAATATCTTATTTTCTCCATTCAGTTTTCCCTGATCTCTGAGTAATCTCTCTATCCCAGCCACTGCAAACACCCCCACAGCATGTTGCTGCCATCAAAATGCATCACTGTAGGCATGGTATTGGGCAGGTGATTAGCAGTGCATGTTTTTTCCCCAGACAAGATGCTTCCAATAAAGGCAATAAAGTTCTTCGTTTTAGACCAGAGAATCTTGTTTATCACAGGCAGTTTGGGGGAGATTTATAAAACCTGTCCACAGGAAAAGTTGCCCAGTTCCCTACAGCAACCAATCAGCTTGCTTCTTTCATTTTTAACAAGGCCTCTGCAAAATGAAAAAAGCAATCTGATTGGTTGCTATGTACATCAACTGGGCAACTTTTCCTTTGCACAGGTTTTGATAAATCTCCCCCTTTAGTAGCAAATTTGAGTAGACTTTCATGAGTAGTCTTTTCTGGTGACTTGGCCCTTCTCTCCAATTAAATTTTGAACCTTAATTTGTGGTCCATGCGAGTAATTCAAGCATCTTCTGCAGAGACAAGTGGACAGTTTCTCAATTACATAATTTGGTGGGGCAGCCAGCTCTAGGAAGAGTCCTGGTTATTGCAAACTTCTAATCAAAAATTATGGTGGCTAATGTGTTTGAGCGAACTTTCAGTGAAGCAGGAATGTTTTACACTCTTTTCCAGGTATGCGTGTCTATAACATCCTGTCTGAGCCCTACAGGCAGTTCTTTCCTTCTCATGGCTTTGTTTTAGTTTTATGCATTGTCAGCTGTGAAGCATTATATAGACAGGAGGCCTTATGTAGACAGGGCTGTATCTTTTCAAATAATGTCCAATTAGCTGAATTTACCACAGGTGACTGCAATCAAGGTGTAGAAAA
Organism: Hyla sarda; assembly: GCF_029499605.1. NCBI lineage: Eukaryota > Metazoa > Chordata > Amphibia > Anura > Hylidae > Hyla > Hyla sarda. The sequence continues at coordinate 223,705,654 of NC_079191.1, forward strand.
ATCTCAGAGATGATCAAGAGAAATTGGAGGAGCCAGAGCTGAATTTCAAGAGTCTAAATACTAATGAAAAATTTAAGTTTTTCATCTTTTAATAAAATATGTAAACATTTCTAAAATCTTCACTTTTTTTATTGAGTGTAATGACTGAGGAAAAACTTGATTTCTATTTACAGTTATGGCCATAAATGTTGGCACCCCTAACATTTTTCAAGAAAATGAAGTATTTCTCACAGAAAAGGATTGCAGGAACACATTTTGCTTTACACATGTTTATTCCCTTTGTGTGTAATGGAACTAAACAAAAAAAAGGGAGGACAAAAGCAAATTTGACATAATGTCACACCAAACTGCAAAAATGGTCTGGACAAAATTATTAGCACCCTTAACTTAATATTTGGTTGCACACCCTTTGGAAAAAATAAATTAGTGGCTTCCTATAACCATCAATAAGCTTCTTACACCTCTTAGCCGGAATGTTGGACCACTCTTCCTTGGCAAACTGCTCCAGGTCCTTTTCCCAACAGCAATTTTAAGATCTCTCCACAGGTATTCAATGGGATTAAGATCTGGACTCATTGCTGGCCACTTCAGAACTCTCCAGCGCTTTGTTGCCATCCATTTCTGGGGGCTTTTTGACGTATGTTTGGGGTCATTGTCCTGCTGGAAGACCCAGGATCTCCGACGCAAACCCAGCTTTCTGACACTGGGCTCTACAGTGCGACCCAAAGTCCATTGGTAATCCTCAGATTTCATGATGTACACAATTCAAGGCACCCAGTGCCAGAGGCAGCAAAACAACCCAAAACATTATTGAACCTCCACCATATTTCACTGTAGGTACTTTGTGCTTTTCTTTGTAGGCCTCATTCCGTTTTCGGTAAACAGTAGAATGATGTGCTTTACCAAAAAGCTCTATCTTGGTCTCATGTGTCCACAAGACGTTTTCAAAGAAGGATTTTGGTATACTTAAGTTCATTTTGGCAAAATGTAGTCTTGCTTTTTTATGTCTCTGTGTAAGCAGTGGGGTCCTCATGGGTCTGCTGCCATAGTGTTTCATTTCATTTAATTGTCGACAGTGCGCGCTGACACTGATGCTCCCTGAGCCTGCAGCACAGCTTGAATATCTTTGGAACTTGTTTGGAGCTGCTTATCCACTATCCGGACTCTCCTGCATTGACACCTTTTATCAATTTTTCTCTTCTGTCCACACCCAGGAAGATTAGCTACAGTGCCATGGGTTTCAAACTTCTTGATAATGTTGCGCACTGTGGACAAAGGCAAATCTAGATCTCTGGAGATGGACTTGTAACCTTGAGATTGTTGATATCTTTCCACAATTTTGGTTTTCAAGTCCTCAGGTCGTTCTCTTCTCTTTCTGTTGTCCATGCTTAGTGTGGCGCACACAGACACACAATGCAAAGACTAAGTGAACTTCTCTCCTTTTTATCTGCTTTCAGGTGTGATTTTTATATTACCCACACCTGTTACTTGCCCCAGAAACAATCTTATTTTTCCACAATTTTGAAAGGGTGCCAATAATTTTGTCCAGCCCATTTTTGGAGTTTGGTGTGACATTATGTCCAATTTGCTTTTTTTCCCTCCCTTTTTTGGTTTAGTTCCAATACACACAAAGGGATTAAACATGTGTATAGCAAAACATGTGTTACTGCAATCCTTTTCTGCGAGAAATACTTATTTTTCTTGAAAAATTTCAGGGGTGTCAACATTTACAGCCATAACTGTATTTTAGCACATAGCTGCAACATGAAATGTGGAAAAAGGTCTGAAGACTTTCTGAATGCATTGTGTGTGAATATATTATATAACAAACACACATGCACCAAACATACGCAGTAATATATGGCATTTCCTTTTTGTATAAGTATGGCACTGTACAGTTTTTATGAAAATATACACGCACATATACAGTGGATAGAAATGGCAGGTACTTGTAATGTTAAAAATCGAGAAAAGATAAATCATGTCAGAACTTTCCACACCTTTAGGCTAGGTCCACACAACAGAATTTCTAACTGGAATTCCACATAAGAATTTCAGTCAGAAATTCCTATGTAGCGTAATCCCATTGCTAGCACACTTCATGCTTGTGGATGTGTTTATTCTTCAGGTGGAATACGCACCATAGACATTGCGGTCTATGGGGATGGCAATGTCCGTGTGGTCCTAGCGCCGAATGATTCCATAATGGGAAGCTCTGGATGGAATTATTCTGCAGTGTGAACCTAGCCTTAATGTGAACTATAGAAAAAGAAAGACTGGATGGCTCTCTAATCTTGATAAAACAATGTATAGACCGAGCAGCACGTTACACACCAAACCGTAGGTGTAAAAAATGGAATAGACAAGTGCAAAAATAGAATTACCGCTCAAAGTCTAAAATATATGGCCCATATGCATAAATAAAATTGGCATAATATGGTTTATTATATAGATAGTATACACAAATTGTCTCAACTGGCAGGGCCCTTGTGAGTGAGCATACACATCAGAATGATAAAAATAAATAAAATAAATATGATTACAGGAATAGGGTCAAAGAAAATCAATGAAGTCTAAAAAGGACTGGAAATTCTCAAATAAGTCTGGGCTTCCTCAGTACACTTTCACAGAGTGCAATACAGTCATTAGATCTAGCATTAAATCTGATAGAGTGCTGTGTGGTTGGCAACAAAATAGAGTTGTTCACCCGATCAGAACAAGTCCCCTGAGTGTAATAAAGTCACTAGGACTAGCAAGACAACCGGTCGTGTAGTTGGCAATAGAATGTAGGTGGTGTATTGCTCAGCCGATCAGCGCAGGTCCCCTGGTACTTGCTGTCGGCTGTATAGGAAACAGCGTGCCGATGCAGACCTTTAACAGTGACACGGACTGATAAAACGCCGGTAACACTGTTCTACGAATCTGCAAACCTTCTGGTTCTTGCACGTCAATCCTGGATAAAGTGCAGACCTGGATGCTCTCTAAGGTAGCAGTGGTAGTTGGTAACAGGGCTCCTGCTGGTCCTTGATACGGGTGGATTATAGGGAAGTCCGGATGGATGCAGGTTGGTGTCCTTGTGGTAAAATAGCAAACTCATATATCCTACGTAGATCCCAGGGTGTAATTATTACCGAAACCCTTTGGGAGGTCAAGCCCCCCTCTGGGGAAAAAACCCTATACTAGGGCACCACTAAAAACAATCTTTATTGGTATGCGTTAAAAGTAACTATATAAACATGTAACAGATAGTGATGTTATTTAAAATTATCAATTTTTCCTACAATTTTCTTTTATATCGGTGGTGAAACAGTAGCTTCCTCTATCACCAATTAATTAGAGGAGGCTAATTAGTACCATCCTTTATAGTTTTTGGTGGTATATCTAGAGGTAACAATAGCAACAGCCCTTTGAGAGGTCTCTGACACCTTCTCTTTACTGTATAAGAAGGGGATGTAAACACCCCCCTGATACTTTATGTATACTAGGGCAAATGTATTTGGTACCTCCACCTATGGCTACTATGTCACCACTTTGTATGTTTATTTATTTTTACTTATGTGGTCATACAGAGTCCCTGTCTAAAACGATATCGCCGGTCCACCCGACGTTTCGCCAGAGAATTGGCTTTTTCAAGGGTAACGCGGCTAATGGTGATGTTTGTGTGCATGCTACTATTTATAATATTTGCTCATGGTGTCATTTCCAGTTTCATCCCTGAGTGTTTCCAGCCTTTCTTGCCTATCATGGGACGCCACGCCTTGTGGTAAAATAGCGGGCCAGAAGCAGTAAAGTTCAAACGAAAATAATAATGCTGGAATTAAACACCCTAGGGACCTTCCTCAGTAAAGTCAGCATATTGTATACAAAGTATAGTATATGGTACTTGATCAATCAATGTATATTTATAGGTTCTACTATGCATATCATTAACAGTTTACTTCTGGAGTCAGATACAACAACAAGTGGGAAAAAAAAGGAGGATTACAGATTTAAAACCGGATAACCAGATAAATAGTGAATAGGCTAAGTGTACTACAGACTGAAAAGTTCAGAGAAACAGCTGACCGGCACTACACAATGTGAATGCATGGGATTCCTGGTGACTGCTAACACGAGGGACCAAATACGTTTGGTAGCTGGTGCTCTCTTCAAGAATGAATAGTGCGGCAAAAATCCAATACGTGGTAGCAAAGAATATGAATGGCACTCACCATATACACTGCTCAAAAAAATAAATAAAGAGAAGACTAAGATAACTCATCCTAGATCTGAATGAATGAACTAATCGTATGAACTACTTTCGTCTTTACATAGTTGAATGTGCTGACAACAAAATCACATAAAATATAGATATAGAGTCGCACTCAAAATCAAAGTGGAAAACCACACCACAGGCTGATCCAACTTAATGTCCTTAAAACAAGTCAAAATGAGGCTCAGTAGTGCGTGTGGCCTCAACGTGCCTGTATGACCTTCCTACAATGCTTGGGCATGCTCCTGGACAGTCTGTGGTGCAACATGGCGTTGGTGGATGGAGCGAGACATGATGTTCCAGATGTGCTCAATAGGATTCAGGTTGGGGAATGGGCGGGCCAGTCCATAGCATCAATGCCTTCCTCTTGCAGGAACTGCTGACACACTCTAGCCACATGAGGTCTAGCATTGTCTTGAATTAGGAGGAACCCAGGGCCAACTGCACCAGCATATCGTCTCACAAGGGGTCTGAGGATCTCATCTCGGTACCTAATGGCAGTCAGGCTACCTCTGGCAAGCATGTGGAGGGTTGTGCGGCCCCCCAAAGAAATGTCAACCCACACTATTCCTGACCCACTGCCAAGCTTCATAGTTCCAAAGTGGGCACAGGGCATACATTTATGCCCTGAGGTTAAAGGGGTTAGGGATTAAAGATAAATATAGAAAAAAAATGTATGCAGCTCACAGCAATAATGTCCGAGGTAACTGTGGTTATCCCAATCTAAGATTTGTAAATTACTTTTATTAAAAAATCTTAATCCTTTCAGTACTTATGAGCTGATGAAATTGAGTTGCTTTTCTGTCTAAGTGCTCTCTGATGACACCTGTCTCGGGAACTGTACAGAGTAGAAGCAAATCCCCATAGCAAACCTCTTCTACTCTGTACAGTTCCCGAGACAAGCAGAGATGTCAGCAGAGAGCACTGTTGCCAGACAGAAAACAACAACTCAACTTCAGCAGCTGATAATTATTGGAAAGATTTAGATTTTTTAATAGAAGTCATTTACAAATCTGTTTAACTTTCTGGAGGCAGTTGATAACATTTTTTTTTTTCCTGGAATACCCCTTCCAGGCTCGGCTGGGCTATTCCAAAATGTTATCTTCAGGTGAAGGCATGCTTTTGTGGATTTGGATGTGTGCTGTGAGTCGTTGTCGTGCTAAAAAGGTGACCTTCCTCTTCATTCTTTGTTTTTATTTTTTTAAAGGTTTTGTGCCAAAACTATAATTCCCTCAACCCTTACTAAGACCCCGGTTCCAGCTAAAGAAAACAGCCCCAAAGCATAATGCTACCACAACCATGCTTCGCTGTGGGTATGGTGTTTTTTTGGGTGACCGTGTTTTTGCACCAAAACATTCCTTTTAGGAATCATGGCCAAAAAGTTTAATTTTTGTTTCATCAGACCATAACAGATTTTCCATGTGCTTCTGGGGTGCTTTATGATTATTTATTATTTTTTTTTTTTTAAATTTCAGCTGGGCTTAGATGTTGTTATTTAAAAAAATGTATATGCAAAGCAGCTCAATCAAACCACCTTTTCAGGAAGCATTCCCTAAACATCAGTTTTTTGCACCAGTTAGAGTCTTAGAAACGGATTGGGATATAATGCCAAGCCAGAATTCTCCCCAGAAGGAAAGAGGACCCATCTATTTTACTCATATGAAGAATACGGAAGATTGCAGTCACATGTAGCACACAACCAATACTTGCAAGAGAATAGTTAAAGTTATAGGTCACATTAAAAGGTTGAAAAAGTTGTGACATGATTTAGATCATGTCTCATTCGTTAACATGACAAGAATCTGGTATTTTAACAGTGTTTTTATATCCACTGTGTGTATGTGTTTGTATATACATCTACTTTATCTATATATTTATTATACACATCCAGTAGAGAAAGCCAGAAAAGACAATGACCGCAAAATACAATGCAACTGATGCTGACATATAGTATGCTTATAAAATACATGCATATTTTAAAACTGTAGCATGTGTTACTGAAATACAGATGCATGCAGATGTACGTCTTTGTAGTTCAAGTTCTTACCTAGGAGACATTTCATCATTTATGGTACAAAAATACTAGTGCAATATTCAAATAATAGTAAAGATATACTGATGAAATTTCATCTGTATTATGTCCAGGTTTTAGACCCATATAATACAAAAATTACAGTAATAAAAAAATCTAGTGTAACTACAGAATTTTATTAAATGACAACATTTTGCACCAATTAAACGAAAACTGACAGTTTCACCGCACTAACCTGCTGTTACAGTGACACTGACGACAACCACTTTTGTCTGCGATCCGTGTCTCGTTGTTCCGGTAGGTTGTAGCACGGGTAGGGCTTCGTGACGTCACTGCTGCTGTTTATCGGCTGGGAAGGACGTCAAGAAGCTCCACCCATGCCTACCACCCGAATGGAGGGAAAGGATGAACATACCAGAACAAAGAGCGCAGATCGCAGACACGCGAGTATGGTTGTCAGTGTCACCTACACTTCCTGCCTGTAACAGCAGGTTAGTGCGGTGACACAGGTGACCGTTTTCCTTCAAGAACACTGAAAACTGCAAGAATACTTAGCTAAAGTATGTGTTGTGCACTTGTAATATATTAAAAAAATAGAGCCAATATTGCACAGACATTTGTCTTTGATCCAAGAGATTGTGCTTACCTGTTGGGAATTAAGTGGCTTAGGTAACGGGATACTAATTGAGGTGTGACCATATCATCCCAGCCGTAAAGTTGCATCATTGACACAAAAGGCTGGGGTTGCAGATCAGGCGGGGCACTGCTGGGCATGTCCAAAGCAAGAAGTGTGAATCCTGTTAATCAAAAAGCCAATTTTAGGACATCTAAAACTATTTACCATGTCAAGATAGTTATTATAATTGTACGTATCATTATTTCCAGATCTTTACTACATTACACTGAGCAAGAAAACAGGCAAGGGTACATACCTGCTGCTGTGTCAGCTAACTGGGAGGGTGGGGTTTGTGAAAGTCTCAAACTTTTCAAGAAAGGGAAAAAATTTCTCCAGAGAGCACCTGCAACTGCTAGATGGCGCTCCTTTGCCACTGACCGTGCATGAGTCCCTGCGTTCCCATGTCCTTGGGCTGCACGGTTGTGGATGTTTCTGAGAAAAGATATAAAGAGGTGTTTCGGCAGATTCATATACAACTTGACATTACACAAATACACTTCATATAAAAAAAAAAAAAAATTCAGAATACATGTATTTCCTGATAAAACAGATTTGACTGCTGACAGCTCCTGGCAGTCAGTCAATCAATCTTGTTGGTATATAGCTTGTGTAAATACACATAAGTACATGACTGCTGTGATAAATCAATACATAAGCTTAGGTTAAAGTGTCCCTCAATTACATCCATGAATATACATTGCATTTCTGATCAAAACTAACCCTTTCATAATACTTTCCTGATTTGTAACAAAGATGGCAACGTCTATGCTGTGTATTGCTTATATAAAGAGGGGGAGAAAGAGTAGATGCCACCATGTGCAGCATGTGATAGTCTGCAAAGGAGCACCCACTGTAACAAGAGACGTAACAAGGAAACCTTAACGAAGCATGGTTGCAAATTTAAAACAATCCTTTTTATCAAGATAGAAAGAAAACCCACTTCAAACTGAAAAACATCTTTCTGCCTCCATGACAGAATGCACACTGGATTAAGAAGGAACTCCGTAGTGAAGACCACACACACCATTATTCTGGTGGGGATTCATATGCCCCCACTTTTAGTAAGCTTGAGATCTTCTTAGTATCTTTACTAGAGTATCATAGACCAGCTCCTCTGCATAATGCTGGACTCAGATGTCTCCGAAGCAGAGACCCTGTTCCAGTGAGTAAATCTGGTGGTTACACATGCACATATAAGCATGCTTAGGTCGATAATGTTAAAGGGGTACTCCGGTGCAAAACATATCCCCTATCAAAAGCATAGGGGATAAGATGTTAGATCGTGGTGGTCCAGCTGCTGAGGACCCCCACAATCTACGGGCCGGCAGCAGCGGCGCCCGGAACACATAAGCGTAGAGCTCCTGTGTTCGTTTTGCCACGCCCCCTCCATCACGCCTATGGGAGGGGGCATGGCGGCTAGTACGTAGCAATCCCGCCTCCTCCCATAGACCTGAATGGAAGGGGTGCAAGGGGTGCGGCGGCTGTAGTCGCCAGTCATCTGGCACGAAGATTTCGCTCCATGCACGGATGAACGGGGTGCCACACCAGCAATCGCAGAGGTCCCCAGCGGGCGGATCCCCATGATCTAACATCTTATCTTCTATCCCTATGATATGGGATAAGAAGTTTTGCACCGGAGTACCATTTTAAAAGCATTACGGTTATGAAAAACTTTTGACATGTCGCTCAAACGTAAAAATGTATTTATTGCACTGGGTCTTACCCCTGAGACCCAATGCAATCCTGAGATATAATCCAGGGAAGTGGGCGGCATTGCACTCTGCACCCTGGCTGGCTGAGAGATCCAACCTTTTCTTGGCAAAGAGATCTATGAAGAGAAAAGGACGGTTCTCCCAGGCAGCTGAACGCAATGCCGCCCACTTTCCTTGCCAAGAACTTACATTCGCAGCAGCTCTCAGGAAAGAAACCTTTTTTTTTTTTTAATGAAAATACAGCTTTAAAATAACAAGGGGCATCTTAGCTGGGCAAGGAGACACCACAGAATATGATCTTTGACAAATCTCTGGCTTCCTTATAAAAAACCCAATTACCAAGCTCGCACTCAAAGCCTGGAAACAATAAATAAGCAGCTTTTATCAATGAAACAAGACAGACTGTCAGGGATGACATTCAAACTTCCCTCTATAACTGGTCCCCTATGGTAACAGTGGAGCCTGCAGCTACCCCTAATATTTCTAATGTGTCTTTCATATCTAATGGGTCAAAAAATAAATAAAAATTAATAAATACTTTATTCGAAATCCTTCCAGTCAGTAGAGGAATTATAATTTTTTACCATTTTACAGAGGAAGAGAAAAACGACTTCTTTTGTTTCAAGAACACGGATAAAAATTCTATTTACATTGAGGAGAAAACAAAACAAACAAAAAAAAAAGTTCATAATCAAAGGTTTGTGGGCTTAAGAGGCTGGGAAAAAGTGTGATTCTGTTAAGCTTCTTTCACACTGCCGTTACGAGACGGCAGTGTGACGACCATCGGGGGAGCAGGGAAGAATAGCGGAAGAAAAAAAAAAAAAAAATACTGCTTGTGTAGACTTTCTCCCACTACAAAATAGCGGCACCCGACCGACCCCATTTTAGTAAATGGGATAGATCGGGCCATTGCCCATTGTGCCCAGTCCGGATAACTAGCATTAAAGGCTAAAAAAAAAAAAAGCCTAAGCCATTTTTGGTTGGAGCCCAAGTGTCAACCGAAGTGTCAATTTTTTTGGAACCTCTAGCCACAGTTTAATGGATACTCCCACGGTTCTTTTACTACAAGGGTAAAAGAACCGTGGGAGTATCCATTAAACTGTGGCTAGATGTTCCAATAAAATTGACGCTTAGGTTGCCAATGAGTCTAAAAAAAGGACCTTACATTTTCATGCCTATCCTATGAATATGAAAACAAGCCTTCTAGAAGAGAACCTTCTGCAGACCAGGAGTCTCGGAATATCTGGATTATACACATAGAAAAGTCTGTTTTTTTTTCTTTAGCAATCCAGAAGCTGTTCCTATGGATTCTCTTGTACTCTAAAAAAAAAAAATTATGTTTATTCTTCCAGTAGAGAAATTGTTCTCCCTCTTGATGAGCTCAAGAGTTTTCAGGAGTTAAATTCTTCCTCCATAAGAGGCCCTGTGAATCCTTTGCTCCGTGACATCTTGCATACAGGTAATTCCAGTAAGCCTGGTCCACTTTAGTGTCTCATTCTGTCCAGATGAAACACAGACCTCTCTGGTCTTGTGAAATAGAATCTTTTTTAATTAGTCAGGAAATCTTAAAATTGGTGGGGAAAAAAAAAAAAAAAAAAAACAGTAAGGTGTTTGTTGGCAAGAACAACTGAAAATCCCTATTTTCACAGAGTGGAGTACAGATCCATACAGAAGAGTAGAGAAACTAATTTCAAGCAACCTGGCCACAATGGATAAGGAATCAATCCTCAAATTTGAGAGAACTAGGAGCAGCCTGTGAGCCCTCCAAGGTAACAGAAAATCTAATCTGAGGGAAACATGTTTATACCCTCTCAGACAACGTGACGATATCTTACCTTCGCCATCGTGGGGGCAAAAAACACAGCAAACTAATAATGTTTCTCAAAGATCTTCATTTGGGCAAAGAACCATAATGCATCATGCAAAGGGCACCGCGAGTTCTCATTTTAAGCAGGTACCATCTTAAATCCAGGGGAACTGAGCCTAAATAAGGTGGTTTTCAAAAACTGTTATAAATGGGGTATCCCTCAAGTAGACCTCTTTGTGACTTGCAAAAACTAGGGTAAAAAAGTTTCTTGTACGGAGCAGATGCATTGGTGATTCTATGGAAGTTTGAGCTTATGTTTTCCCTCAAATTCCTATTCTTCAGAGGGTTATTAAAACGATCATTCAGGGAAATATGACAATCATTTTGATTTCTCCATACTAAGGTTTGGAACCTTAAAAGATCTTACTACCTCCTGACTAAGACCTGCAGACCACCAAAATTGCTAAGCAATGGTCTATCTTCTGACATTGAGACCTTACAAAAGTCATAAACCAGTAACAGTGGCCATATACTTTAAAGTATGAAAAATGTGTGAAGCTTCTTCCCTTTCCCTGAGTAAACCGGATATCCCAGTACCCTTGAGGTCCAAATTCCAACTTTATCTTTACTATTTCATACTAAGTTAGCATTTCATAGATTGATGCAAAGATTGATCATAGCAGCACCAAACTAAACCCTAGGATCAAAAATCTACAGTAGTTCCTGACAGGGGTTTAATAAGTCCTTCCAAAAGGAGATTCAAATCCTAATTTGAACTTCTTCCTAAAGCAAGTCAAAAATACTTATGGAAAATACTTTTATTACTACAGCTAGGAGAGTAAGTACTACAGCTTAGGGCAGTGGTCGGCAAGCTGCAGTTCGCGAGCCACATGCGGCTCTTGCAGTGCGGTCGGGCCGCGGCGGCCGCCCATGCACACCGGTAACATACAAGGGCCTGATACTAGTATCAGGCCCTTGTATGCAGAGCAGCATCGGTCGCATAGTGCCGACCACTGCTGTATACTAAAAAATCAGGGTGCCTCCAGCTGTTGTGAAACTACAACTCCCAGCATGCCCGGACCGGCAAAGGCTGTCCGGGCATGCTGGTAGTTGTAGTTTCACAACAGCTGGAGGCCCCCTGGTTTTTAGTATACAGTATTAGTTTTTACCTGCTCTGGCCGGCCTCCGCCTGCAGCCGCACACGGGAGCCGGCCCAGGCAGACATAAGGATGTCCGCCGGTCACTTACCATTCACCGCCCGTCGCGCGTCCTCCTCCGGTCCTCCGCCTCTCTATGGTTGTACGCACGGGACCTCAGTGACGTCCCGTGCGTACAACCATAGAGGCGCAGGAGGACCGGAGGAAGATGCGCCCTGGCCGAAGCCTGGTAAGTGACTGGCGGCACGTCATCTTCAGTGTTCCAGTCACCACTCCTCCATAGGCCATAGCAGTAGATGGTGACCCTGGGCCGGTGACCGGAACACTGTGGGGGGCAGTATACAGACATACACTGTATATGGCTTGAAGCTGTATGTCTGTGGGGGGGGGGGGGGTAGCTGCCTACCATTGTGGGGGAACTATACTGCCAACTATTGTGGGGGGGGGGGGGGGGGGAAGCTGCCTACCATTGTGAGAGAACTATACTGCCAACTATTGTGGGGGCACTATACTGCCAACTATTGTGGGGGGGGGGAGCTGCCTACCATTGTGGGGGAACTATACTGCCAACTATTGTGGGGGGGGGGAGCTGCCTACTATTGTGGGGGAGCTGCTGACCTAATGTGGGAGAGCTGCCTACTATTGTGGGGGAACATGCTGCCTACCTAATGTGGGGGGAACTATACTGCCTACCTAATGTGGGGAGGGGGGGGGGGGGACTACAAGGTACCGTACATCACGGTAGGAGGGGTAGTCTTATACTGCGTGTATATCCCAAACTCTATATTTTAACTGTGAAAGTTGGGGGTCGTCTTATACGCCGGCATATGTGAGGGGCACATGTCAGGGGGCATTATACGTGGGGGCACATGACAGGGGGCATTATATGTGAGGGGCACATGTCAGGGGGGCATTATATTGTAAGGGGCACAGGACATGGGGTATTATATATAAGGGGCACAAGTCAGGGGGACATTATATGTGAGGGGCACATGTCAGGGGGCATTATATGTGGGGGCACATGACAGGGGGCATTATAAGTGAGGGGCACATGTCAGAGGGGCATTATATTGTGAGGGGCACAGGACATGGGGAATTATATATAAGGGGCATATGTCAGGGGGGCATTATATATGAGGGGCACATGGCAGGGGGGCATTATATGTGGGGGCAAATGACAGGAACCCCCGTCTTATTGAAACTAAAACTTATTGAAACTAAAAACAGTGTACCATCCTATGTATTTTCGGTTTTAAAAATGTGGCTCTCAAAATAAATTTCAATCGTGATTTTGGCGAGCTTTGGCTCAGTTGAAAAAAAAGGTTGCCCACCACTGGCTTAGGGCACTCTTCTCTTACTGCCCTTGACCCCTCTTTGCTGTCTAAAATAGTTTCTAACTATAGTGCTCCCTTCAAAGTGATGTGGAATCTTTTGGTGCTATGATTAATTATTACAGTGGAAATAAGATCTACCCTTTGGGAAGAAAAGTTGTTGTCCCACCCTAACATAATATTGACAGACATTTATCAAGAGATTTAGTAAAAATGTTATGTCGCACCTGCGACTACACGATTTTTCGTGCGTCATTTTGACTGGAAAGCGAGAAAAGCAAGTTTTCCAAAACTTAACTACGTAGTAATTTTTAAATGGACTACGGGTAGTCTGGTATTTATTAACTGCGGCAGTCGCAACTGCGCAACAAGGTTAAAAATTTACTAAAATTTACTCCAGCTCAAACATGGAGCAGAAAAAGCTACTACCAAAGTAAAAAAAGAAAAAATTGCTTACGTGAAAGAAAATTAATCAATAGGCTGAAACCAGTTGATAAATAAGTCACACACAAGCAAAAAAAAAAAGTAAAGAAAAAAAATGTACTAAAAAAAAGGAATACATACATAAGCAAACATTGATAAATGTCCCTCATTATGTCTACTATAATGTGATCATAGAGATTGGACATCCATACTATTGTTGCTACAAATTCTTTATGACAGGACCAGGAATTTAACCCTCCTTATATTGTACTTTTTCCTAGTAGTGATTAGTTATTATTCACTGGTGGTAAAATAAAGGGAAGGAGCTTTTAGCCTCGTGTTTTTCCTGTCCCTTCTAGGACCAATGAGCATACTCCGATGGTGCTGCCATGGAGGATTCATAGAAACTGCATTACCAGTAAAATTAATCCTTTCTCCATGGAAAATATATTATCCATCAAAGGGGTTACCTAGCCTGTAAAAATACAGTGTTCACATCTGTGCTGGAGCTATAGTCAGAGAGTTAAGTCACAGAATCCGTTTAAAGTGGTACTCTGGCCCTAATACATCTTATCCCCTATCCATTTTATCCCCTATCAATCTTATCCCCTATGGGAGGGGGCGTGACGGCCGTGCGGAGAGCTCGCAAAGGTGGGTGCTGAATGACAGATTGCGGGGGTCCCCAGCGGAGGTGTCAGGCCCAAGGCCTGATTATTAAAATCCTATATGTGTATTTGAATTATAACTGTGTGTGACGGATTATCCAAGACATGGGTGAGAGGTCATTCAGACAGTGAATCCCTTTTGTGTATTGCATTTTATTGGGGGTCTGGCTGTTTGTATCTTTGAAGTCAGAGGCCCTTTGAAGAAACAGAGATGCCCCCCTGGTGGGATCAGAGGGGAGGGGGGAATGGAGTCTCCCTCCAAAAAGGCAGATATATAATATTTTACAATGCTAGACTCAGGGTGTTCAATGCTGTGCAACAAGCTGACAAGACCATCCTAAGAACAGCTGGAACTCACTCTCATGGACTGCTTTATCAGCATGCTGTAAGAACTTCATCTTTTGTTTTCTGAACTCGCCTTGCCAAAAGCCTTCATATTTTTGTAACTGTATGTCATTTGTTTCTGTATTTTTATATAGTCAGCACTGTGATACTTTTTATCAGATTAAATGTTTAATTAATCAGCTCTGGTCTTTGATCTCTAAATATATGAGCTCACCTTTCTGAAGGCAGCTCTGGTGGAAACACGTTTATCTAATGGTTAATTTGGTGACTTTGCTGGGACTAGTAGTGGATACCCAGAGGTCTGTCAGCTTTAACCCTTGCACCATCACACTCTAATGTCTTGGCTGGACCAATAGGGTGTGATCGTGACAGGAGGGACCCCCGCGATCTGTCATTCAGCAGAAAAAAAAGAAATAAAGTTGTGCACAGAAAAAACCTAATTGAATGGTAAAGGTAAAAAGAACGCTTACAACATGGTTTTACTTTCCCAAGGATAAAATGATGCCTTGCTATATTCTAATGAGTTAAAAGAAAAAACTTTGCAGATCTCTGCATTCCCTTCAGCAGGACAAGCACAAGATTTCCTAATGCGTTTTAGAAAATGATATTACATGACTGCGTCCACATCTTTGTTAGTATAGCAAGGACAAACGTTGCAGCCATACAAACCATCTTCCTTCTGCAGACAATGTGGCATGAATTCAATAATACACTCAATTTTCTTTGATTCCTCTAGTACCGTGCTCGCTACTTAATCTAATTTGGAAGTTGTGACTTTCTAGAGGTTTAATAGAGATATGTCTGCAGGGAATCAATGTTCCCTGAAAAGGGGGGAGGGGAGAAAAGGCATTAACAAATTTGTCTGGCAGAGCCAGATTTAAAGCATTACTGCGGTAGGCTGATGAACTAAACATGCTTATTAAAAACAATCTGCAGGAACGCACCAGCATTGCTGTTTCCATTTATCTTCTGGTCAACCTTATTCTGTGCAGAACTACATTTCGTTTATTCAATTCCATCAACAGCTTAGATATCTATCCGATAACCAAGTTACATGACTAGATGCATAACAGTTTGTTGGAACAAGTTATAGATACCGTATTTAGTTATTGTTAGCATTTGGCCTCAGTGGTTAAAGTTTTAACAAAACGTTCACCGTGCTCTAGTGTAGACTGTACATAAACATTTTTTTTTTAAAGTTGCATGATTTTTCAGATTACACAAAGTGTACTTCACAATATATTTTGTTACACATTAAATTATATCTGCATAAATAATGTCAGAAGCACACACTGTATTTTCAGTTATTTTTGTACTAATATATATATATATATATATATATATATATATATATATATATAAATAAATTGCAGACCTAGTTTGAAAAAAAAAAAAAAATAAAGTAGAAATTTCTACTCCAGTCTCCCAGCCTTTAGCAAGATAATATACAGATTTGGTGTACATTTTACCATAAAGGCTTCTTTTGGTTCACTATCGGAAGAGAAAAATGACTTATAGGGCATGTTCACATGTAGCAAATTTGCTGAGAAAGTTGCATAGAAAATCAAATTAAGGTGAACGGTGTTGTTCTGGAGCATGTACATCGATTTGTTTACAAAAACAAAATCATACAAGGCAAACAGACATGCCATACATAAAGCATGCAGTGTTGTGAAAAAAAGAAACCACTCTTCTCTATCTTCTATGGTTTTTAAGCAATTTTCTAACACGGCTGATTAGACAGACCATCCAGAAGATTGTATATATCTTACTCTATTCCTTTAGACTGCAGCTGTAGTAAAGATCTGATTGTATTCACTACAAAAATTTTTTAGATCACACTGAAACCCTAATCTAAGGCCACATTCACACAAGGGATTTCAGTACATATTTGATGGCAAATTTTTTGACCCATTATATTCAACGGGAATTCATATAATATTGTCCTTAAGGACCCTTGACATACGCGTACGTCATGACACCCTTTTACTTAAGCAGAATTCCGGACCCGGGCGGGGATCGGACCGGGATGCCTGCTGAAATCATTCAGCAGGCATCAACTGGCTGGACCAGGCTCTATCAATGGATCGCAGAACACACAGATCAATTGAGTTCAATAGAACTCTATTCATCTGTATGAGGAATCTAATGATTTCTCCTAAAAGTCCAATAAAGAGTAAAAAAAAAAAAAAAAAAAGTTTTAATAAAAGTTTAAAAGACACACATTAACCCCTTTCATATTAAAAGTTCAAATCCCCGCTTTTTCCTATATAAAAACATATCAACATAATAAAAATAAACCTATTTGGTATCGCTGCGTGCATATTTGTACGACCTATTAAAATATAACATTATGTATCCCGTACGGTAAATGTAAAAAAAATACAAAACAACAGAATTGCAATTTTTATAATATCCCCAGAAAAAAAGATAAAAAGCGATTAAAAAGTCAGATCTATACTAAAATGTTACCGATACAAAAAACAGATTATGGCGCAAAAATTAGCCCTCATACAGAGTGGTATGCGGGAAAAAAAAAAAGTTACAGGGGTCAAAAAATGGCATTTAAAAAAATTCGAAAAAGTTCCGAATGTTTTTAAAATTAGTAAAACATGACGTAAATTATACAAATCTGGTATCACTGTAATCAGGCGGCCTAAAGTATGAAACTAACATGTTATCTGACCTCAAGGTAAATGGCGTAGAAAAGAAAACCACCAAATCTGCAAAATTATCTTTTACTATTTCAATTTCACTTCACCATAGATATATATATATATATATATATATATATATATATATATATATATATATATTTTTTTTTTTTTTGGTCCAGAGAATATGTTATGGAACAATTAAAAGGTATCATTATAGTAGGTAGTTATGGCTATAATAGGGCGAAGAGGAAAAAACGAGAGTGTAAGGGTGCGTTCCCACAGGGCGTATATGCAGCGTATTTGACGCTGCGCAAAATTTAAGGCAGCAGCGGGAAATACGCTGTGTATCCCTTGCTCACTATACACGCAGGGCTTTCCGGCAGCAGCCTTTTGTGTGCAGTGAGTTTTGGAGGCGGAGCCGCGCGTCACAGACACTCCGGCACACGGCCCCGCCTCTAAAACTCACTATACGCGTAGGGCTGCCATCGGAAAGCCCTGTGTGTATAGTGAGCAAGGAATAGGCAGCGTATTTCCCGCTGCTGCCAAACATTTTGTGCAGCGTCAAATACGCTGCATATACGCCCTGTGGGAACGCACCCTAAAAGTGAAAATTGGTCCGGACAAATGGATCGTCATGAGGGACAAGCAGATTTTGCTCCATTTTAGTCCCGTGGACAAGTAGTTTGTTTTAGAAAATTTCCACACCCCTGCAAGTGTTTAACCCCTTAAGGGTTTTTCCGTTTTTGCATTTTTTCCTCATCACCTTCTAAAATTCATAACACTTTCAATTTTGCACATAAAATTCCATAAGATGGCTTATTTTTTGCGCCACCAATTCTACTTTGCAGTGACAGTCATTTTACCCAAAAATCCACGACGAAACGGAAAAAAAAATTCATTGTGCGGCAAAATTTTTGGGGGCTTCCGTTTCTACGCAGTGCATTTTTGGGTAAAATTGACACCTTATCTTTATTCTGTAGGTCCATACGCTTAAAATGATACCCTACTTATATAGGTTTGATTTTGTCGTACTTATGAAAAAAATCATAACTACATGCAGGAAAATGTATATGTTTAAAATAGTCATCTTCTGACCCCTATAACTTTTTATTTTTCAGCGTTTGGGCCTGTATGGTGGCTCATTTTTTGCGCCGTGTTCTGAAGTTTTTATCGGTACCATTTTTGCATTGATTGGACTTTTTGATCGCTTTTTATATGATATAAAAAGTGACCAAAAATAAGCTATTTTGGACTTTTGAATTTTTTTTGCATACGCCATTGACCATGCGGTTTAATTAACAATATATATTTATAGTTCGGACATTTACGCACGCGGCGATACCACATGTTTATTTTTATTTATACAGGTTTTTTTTTTATGGGAAAAGGGGGGTGATTCAAACTTTTATTGGGAAGGGGTTAAAGGACCTTTATTAACTTTTTTCCACTTTTTTTTTTTGCAGAGTTATAGCTCCTATAGGGAGCTATAGCACTGCACACACTGATTTGTTTACCCTGATCCCTGCAAAGCCATAGCTTTGCATGGATCAGCGTTTCTAGGGGCCCGAATGCTATAGCCTGTAGCTCAGGCTTGGAGCAATCAAATGCCAAACGGACGCGACGTATCGCGATAGTATCGTTAAGCCCAACTGAGCTGCCGGGAAGCTTTTACTTTCGTTTTGGATGCAGCGATCAACTTTGATCGTCGCTTCTGAAGGGTTAATAGCGCGCGGCACAACGATCTGTGCCACACCCTATTAGCCCAGGGTCCTGGCTGCTAATGATAGTGATGCGGGGTCACGAGGTGACCCCGTTTTAAACACCGGGACCGGGTGCACAGGTACGCCCTGCGACCTTAAGAGGTTAAACAGCTCTTTTTTGTTATGGAAATGGACGGTGTGTCTCATGCTGGAATGATGCAATCATTAAAGGGGTTGTCCAATGATAAAAGCTAGTTGGTCTATTTAATGAACATTTATTGATAAAGGTTATTTTACCTGCTGTGGTCTTTCATGCTTTCCTTTTGTTTTGAGCAAACTGTCTGCTCTGCTCTTTAGACCAATGTCCACTCAGGTGTACATCCTGTAGCAGACTTCCCATTCCTGTGTACTATACACACTAGCTGGGAATTTGGCCGACTTTCTCTCCCTGCAACTACACATTCTTGACTTTAACACCTCCGACATAGTAGGAGGAAGTAAGAGTTGGCTGAGTTTACATCTAGCATTTCCTGTGCACAGGAACAGAAAACCTGTTACAGAATGTACACCAGACAGGACGTTAAGCTGAATACAACAAGAGAAGGAAAGCATTAGAGACATCATAGGACAACCGCTTTATTGTAAAGCAACTGTAGAATAAAGTACTGGAAAGAGATTCATCAAAACCTATCCAAAGCAAAAAGTTGACCAGTTGCACATAACCAATTAGGTTGCTTCTTTCAGTTTTATAAAAGCCTCTGAAAAAAAAAAAGACTGGATCTGATTGGTTGGTGTGGGCAACTTTTATATTATTGTGAGTGCTGCCGACTCAGACACTGAGATGAACAAACATGGATTTGGTGAGATGACACTTTCGCCTCAATAGTACTATTTTTTCCTATTTTTTTTCCTCCCTCTAGATGCCTATTTTTGTTGGCTTAAAAAAAAAAAAAAGACTAACAAAAAGGGAGAACTAAAATTTAAAGCATGCTTTAAGAGGATGAGCACAGTTTTACCTCTTCTCCATGTCATTTCAAAGCATTTACATCATTCACACAAGAGGAAGAGGCAGGGAGCATTAACTAGCCCCAATTGGCTACAATAGGGTTTAGAGAGATTACAAAACAAGGCCATAATAAAGCAGAACATTTAATTTTCTTCAACTTACTCCTATTTGTTTTAAGTCTCTGTATATGCAATATGCCATTGAAAACCCTGGCTGCAGAACAGCCTTTGCTTTGGCTTCAACTCAACCCTACAACACAGACTGTGAAGAATTAGGCTACTTGTGCAGAGTAAATTGATGATACTTGATAAACAGTCTCTGTTGTAAACCCCTTAGGAGGTGCAAAGCCACACTGGTTGGCATTAGACCAGATAAGCAGTCAAACCAGCTGTAATCTCATTTAGACCTGTGCTGATCCTCCAGTCCTTTCATTCTGTAGGATCAAAGCAGAACCACTGTGGATGCTGCTGCATCTATGCGACAGGCATATCACAAATACACCCCCTTGAAGCCTGTCTACACATAATCTTCTCAGAGCTGGCACAATCAATGGGTTTCAGAATTCATTACTCTTCCTGACAGGGTACAAATACATGAAGTTGCTAGAAAAATAAACTACTGTACAAAGATGACCCATTTAATTTCTCCAGGAATTGGCCTGAGCTAGACTACAATTTACAAACCGAAAGGGGAGAAGGTGCTCTCATGTGCAGGATTCCAAGTAATCCCACAGGGAGGAGGAGGATGGCCTCTTACCAAAGTTGGTTGTGTAGCGTACACAACGCGAAGCACATCTGCAGTAAGCTCTGACTGCAGCCGTCCTTTCCCAGGGTAGCATGGACTATAAGAAGGACTTCAGAAACTAACAGGATACCCGGCGCTATTCAGATAAAAAAAATGCATGGATCCGTGGATATATCAGAAGAGTAGCTTTATTCTAACATTATTCAAAAGCCTTATAAGAGGCATAACCTCTATGTCAAAGCGTAAAAATATTCAACAATTAGCCAAAGAAGTTAAAAATAACGCACATTTGTAGTAGAACTCTACAATATGAACAGGTACCTAAAAACAGCGCTGGAACACACCTCTATGTGAATATATGCATGCTCCATATATAAATGCATGAAAGCAATATCCATCCGCTAAATGAGAGCAATATCATTCCGCTCCATGTGAACAAGTACCTGAAACAGGCGTCACCACCAATCTCATTCCGCTCCATGCAGAATAGAACGGTCATGGGTGAGTAACACAACATATTAACCCCTTAACGACCCAGGACGTAAATGTACATCCTGGTGATGTGGTACTTAACGCACCAGGACGTACATTTACGTCCTGAGCATAACCGAGGGCATCGGAGCGATGCCGGCACCATGCGCGGCAGGTCCCGGCTGTGGATCGCAGCCAGGGACCCGCCGGTAATGGCAGACACCTGCGATCCTGCAGATGCAGATCACGGCATCTGCAGCATCGCGGTCACTTAACAGGATGATCGGATCGCCCGCAGCGCTGCCGCGGTGATCCGATCATCCTGCACGGCAGACGGAGGTCCCCTCCCCTGGCTCCGCTGCCTTCTGTGAGTCTTCTGCTCTGATCTGCCTTCCCGCAAACCAGAGCAGAAGATGACCGATAACCCTGATCAGTGCTATGTCCTATACATATAGCACTGAACAGGATTAGCAATCGAATGGTTGCTATAAATAGTCCCCCATGGGGGATAATAAAAAGTAAAAAAAAATGTGAAAAACCCCCTCCCCCAATAAAAATGTATATTGTCCCATTTTCCCTATTTTACCCCCAAAAAGTGTAAAAAAAATTTATATACATATTTGGTATCGTCGCGTGCGTAAATATCCGTACTATTAAAATAAAAATGGAAATGTAAAAAAAAAAAAAAAAAAAGTCCAAAATAGCTGCTTTTTTTTTATAACATTTTATTCCCCCCAAAAAATAAAAAAATTTACTAAAAGTTTTGTATAAGCAAATATGGTATTAATAAAAAAGTACAGATCATGGCGCAAAAAATGAGCCCTCATACCACCGCTTATACGGAAAAATGAAAAAGTTATAGGTCTTCAAATTAGAGGGATTTTAAATGTACTAATTTGGTTAAAAAGTTTGCGATTTTTTTTAAGCGCAACAGTAATAGAAGAGTGTATAATCATGGGTATCATTTTAATCGTATTGACCCAGAGAATAAAAAACACATGTCATTTTTACCATAAATTGTACGGCGTGAAAACAAAACCTTCCAAAATTTGCAAAATTGCAGTTTTCTTTTTAATTTCCCCACACAAAGTGTTTTTTTGGTTGCGCCATACATTTTATGGTAAAGTGAGTGATTGCATTACAAAGGACAACTGGTCACGCAAAAAACAAGCCCTCATACTAGTCTGTGGATGAAAATATAAAAGAGTTATGATTTTTTGAAGGGGAGGAGGAAAAAAATGAAAGCGTAAAAATAAAATTGTCTGAGTCCTTATGGTCCAAATTGCCTGAGTCCTTAAGGGGTTAAATAGATACTGTATATATTAAAAGGACACATGGGTTCAACAGAGTTTAATATAAGCAACTCGGCCTGGATCAATATGTATAAAAATGTGTAAAAAGATGTGAACATTATACAGAACTACATACAGGTAGGCATACATATTTTTTTTTATTTTTTTTGTGATTACTAACGCACCCATAATACAACGATGGGCCATAATGTGGTAATTGATACACACATCATACAACAGGGCTATGATGGAAGAACAAAAATAAATAAATAAAAGGGGAGACCATATGTCAAAATGATCAGCGTATGTTTTCAATGGTCTCATTTAAACCTTGGGGAACTAAAGTGGCAAGTTTATGAATCCAATGATTCAAGACTGATCAAATGCTGGTACCTGTTGTGCACCGCTACAGGAATAGATTCAAGGAGTAGTCTCAAAGTATCCACACAGCCCTGATTCTTCATAGCAAAATGTTTTGATATGCTGTAAAGTATAAATTTGCGTCTGATATTGAATCTGTGTTTGTTCATACGTGCCTATACTGTTTGCACAATCCTGCCCAGGTATTGCAAATCACAACTGCAACTTAATAAATAGCAAAGGTTGTATCGCACAAATACAAACCCTTAATCTGGAATGTTTTGTTACTAGATGTAAAATTAATAGTAGGCTCGGAGATCAAGCTACAACGTTACGTAAGCATCTCACTTTTTCACACGGGACACAACCATAATTAATCTCGGCTGTGTCACTGATTGGACTGTTGCTTTTTTAAGCCTACTAGGGGAAATAAGTGTTAATTTTTCAATTGTCTAAATGTGATCATGGGGATTCGGGCACCATGCTCTTCAGGATAGGGTCACTCTGGACTATAGACCAATTTTTCTGCATGATTTTCTTTATTTGATTTGCCTCACTGTTTTAGTCTGTAGCAAAATTATACCTGTAATTATGATACTTGCTCTTAGCTACTGTTAAGTCCGATTGCTTCATATTTTTTACTCTTAGTAAAAAGAGATTTAGGGTATCCCTTTTCACGGAAGCGTGTTTTTAAAATCGCAGCCTGTTCTTAAAATCAACATCTGAACTGCAGTTTCTACGAATCAGCAGATACTGCCCATATGGTTCTCCCTTAAGCCAACTGGGATAATGCGCGCTATTAAAATGCAAAAAACTATTTACATCAACAGATGTGGCCAGTAGAGGTTTTAACATTTCTAAGTCTAAAAACTGAATAGAGGTGGGAGAAAAGAGCATAGTGAATTGCAAACCCCAAGTGTTACAATTCAATAATCTAGTCAACTCTATAGCTTCAGATTCACTATCAAACCAAAGAACTAAAAACAAGGGTCTGTGTCATAATCAGGGATGCAAATAGAGTCCCCATGGCACAGCCCCATGTCTGCCTGTAAATGTTTCCATTAAAACTAAAAATGTTGTGCCTTAAGATAAATTCAATAGATGTGAGAAACAACTCTCAAAAAAAAAATTACGCAACACCACGATCTGTGTCGATATTGGAATAGAGGGAGCATACATCTAATGTAAAAAAAAAAGAAAAAATGTATATATGTAGATAATGGTAAAATGTTAACTAGTCTATAATTTTAGCAGAATCTGTGAGATAAGAGGGAAGTTTTAATACATAAGGCTGTAAAAAAAAAAAGATCTATAAAATTAGACAAATTAGCAGTGATTGAACCGATGACAGAAATAATGGGACGCCCAGGAGGTTTTTTTTTTACATTTTTGTGAAGTTTAGGAAAATTATAAAAATTTGAATAATGTTTCACATTTAAGAATGCATGCTCCCTTCTATCGAGCAGCGACAGAGCAACGGCCTCTTTAATCAAAGCGCAATACATTTTAAAATACTCATCCGAGGGATCACTCTCAAAAGTTATATAATAATCTGTGTCAGACCGTATGCGAAGAGCCTCCTCAACATATGCTGTGCGGTCTGTGCGGAGACATTTTTAAAATTGTTCATAAGTTTATGCCATTGATACTTACTGATCCGGCCTTTGTGGCTCCCATGTCTGGAGGTTACAGATGCGTTGCCAGACGTGCTGCTACTCTGGGTCAATTACTATCTTCCAGTTTGGTTTCTAGTTCTAGAAAATCTACACCTACCTGGCTTCGACATCCTGGCTCATACATTTGCGGACATTCTGTCTGCATCTGTTGTTCCAGAATGTTAAAGGGAAACACTTACTTCCTATGCCACTGGAACCACATACAGCATAAAACATATCAAATGCAACACTTCGTATGTGGTTTATCTTATATTGTATGTGGAGTGCAAACTACAATATGTAGGATGCACAAGTACTCCTCTCAAAGTTTGGGTCAGGAAGCATTTGTCTGATAAACACACGCCATATTTCAGCTGTTTCAGCCCACTGTGCCCAACAACATGCAGGGAAGCATTTCTACTCTGCAAGTTCAAGGCATAGAACGGGCCACATCTCCACAGAGGGGTGGTGACCTTAAACAGAAATTATTGTCGCGAGAAGTCTTTCGGATCATGACACTGGCTACCCGGATTCCCAGGGGTCTGAATAGAAGACAGGATGTTTTACTTAATTATTAGTTATACATTATTTCATTCATTTAATTTTTATTCATCCTTTTTCCCCCCCACTACCCCCTCTTCCCCCCCCCCCCCTTCTCCCTCACCTCTTTTTTCTCTCTCTCTGACATTTGTCATCGCTTTTTGAGTCTTTGGTTGCTATGTTCTATAATTTATTTTGCATTTGATACTTTAACTAATTATCCAACCATCCTCTCTATGATGTTATGACATATCTATCTCTCTTTTGTATTCATATATTGACACTTTCTATGTTGTGGTATGTTAGGGGTTAAATGTTCCGGCACAGGTGTGCTCCACCTCTTCCTGACCATTTTCCCCACATATAATACAGAGATGTTCACTAAAGTTGTTATATGACTAAGGGCATTACACGCCTGAAACGCATCATCATTTTGTTCACCTACCTGTGTTGCTGATTTTATTCTCAATAAATGGGACATTTCCACGCTGGCATACTCTCTTTAACAACCTGTTTTTTAAATTATGCTGAGAAGCAAGTAGATCAAAATACAAAATGGTGGATGTACGGCTATGTGTCTCCATTTTTGTTGTACATTTATTTTTATTATGTTTACATATTTTTTCATATGGAATTTGGGAAAAGGGGGTGAATCAAACTTTAACCCCTTAAGGACTAAGCCCATTTTAGCCTTAAGGACTCAGACAATTTAATTTTTACGTTTTCATTTTTTCCTCCTCGCCTTCTAAAAATCATAACTCTTTTATATTTTCATCCACAGACTAGTATGAGGGCTTGTTTTTTGCATGACCAGTTGTCCTTTGTAATGACATAACTCATTATATCATAAAATGTATGGCACAACCAAAAAACACTATTTTTGTGGGGAAATTAAAACGAAAAATGCAATTTTGCTAATTTTGGAAGGTTTCGTTTTCACGCCGTACAATTTATGGTAAAAATGACATGTGTTCTTTATTCTGAGGGTCAATACGATTAAAATGATACCCATTATTACATACTTTTCTATTATTGTTGCGCTTAAAAAAAAATCACAAACTTTTTAACCAAATTAGTACGTTTATAATCCCTTTATTTTGATGACCTCTAACTTTTTTATTTTTCAGTATAAGCGGCGGTATGGGGGCTCATTTTTTGCGCCATGATCTGTACTTTTTTTTGTTACCACATTTGCATATAAAAAACTTTTAATAAATTTTTTATAATTTTTTTTTAAATAAAATGTATTAAAAAAGTAGGAATTTTGGACTTTTTTTTTCGTTCACCGTACGGGATCATTAACATTTTATTTTGATAGTTCGGACATTTACGCACGCGGCGATACCAAATATGTCTATAAAAAAAAATGTTACGCTTTTTGGGGGTAAAATAGGAAAAAAATGACGTTTTACTTTTTTATTGGGGGAGGGGATTTTTCACTTTTTTTTAACTTTTACTTTGACATTTTTTTTTTACACTTGAATAGTCCCCATAGGGGACTATTCATAGCAATACCATGATTGCTAATACTGATCTTTTCTATGTATAGGACATAGAACAGATCAGTATTATCGGCGATCTTCTGCTCTGGTCTGCTCGATCACAGACCAGAGCAGGAGACGCCGGGAGCCAGACGGAGGAAGGAGAGGGGACCTCCGTGCGGCGTTCTGAATGATCGGATCCCCGCAGCAGCGCTGCGGGCGATCCGATCATTCATTCAAATCGCGCACTGCCGCAGATGCCAGGATCTGTATTGATCCCAGCACGTGAGGGCTTAATGGCGGACGCCCGCGAGATCGCGGGTGTCGGCCATTGCCGGCGGGTCCCTGGCTGCGATCAGCAGCCGGGATCAGCCACGCATGACACGGGCATCGCTCCGATGCCCGCGGTTATGCACAGGACGTAAATGTACGTCCTGGTGCGTTAAGTACCACCTCACCAGGACGTACATTTACGTCCTGCGTCCTTAAGGGGTTAAATATGGAAGGAGTTAATGGGTGTTTTTTTTAAACTTTTTATAATTATTTTTTTTTCCACACTTTTAGTCCCTAGTCTTTTAGGAGGAATCAGTAGATTCCTCTACAGATCAATGTAGTTCCATAGAACCACATTGATCTGTGTGCTCTGCGTTTGATTGATAAAGCCTGGTACAGCCAGGCTATCAATCTTCGAACCATGGACGAGCAGGAAGCAGAGGTAAGCACTCTGCTACCTCCACAGTGGATCACTTCCCCCCCCCCCTCAATTGCGCTGCGGGGGTGGGTGATCCACCCCACTGGACCACCAGGGATGGTTCAAATGTCCTTTTAGACACCACTGTCAATTTTGACAGTGGCGATCTAAAGGGTTAATAGCCGGCTGTGGCGATTGCCACATGTCTGCTATTAACGGCGGCCCCCAGCTACAGGAATCAGCTGGGGGTCAGCCGATATGGCGCAGGCTAGAATCAGGAGCCCACGTTATACACCGCTTGCCATCTCAGGACGAGCCGGCTTGTCCTTATATGGCAACCGGTTAAAAGAACTTAGTTTGAGTGATATTAAAAACTGCACATCTTTTTAACGCATTTGGGACATTCTAACAGAAAATCAAACACGTTACAAGTAGGCATAGATTTGCAGTAGTGTTCCAGTTTTAGGTTCTCTATTTTTTTGGGGCACAATTTACACCAACACTGGTAACTGAACATTGTTCAGAATTAACATGTGTTTCGATGATATTAAATACAAAATTGTTTTATATGTTATACATTGGCAAAACATTAACCTAACCTTTTATTTTTATAGAAGTCGTGGCTAATAAAATCATGGCTTTGTCCAAGCTGAAGCGCCAGCATGGACAAAGTCCAGTAAGGGAGGGTGGGCTAGCACTCCTCTGTGCTCTCTCCTTTCTGTCGTGAAGTACTATGAAGGTATTCTTTGTTCTTATTTTACCTATAGCAATTACACAACATAGTACTAAATAAACATATATATGAGTAAACTGTATCACATAGGTCTTGTATATACTACAGCCAGGCTTCCATCACTGGAATATATCAGTGCATCAGCATTGGCAGGTGTTAGATACTAGGAAGCAACCATAGTATCCCTATCTATAGACCGTGATTTGGAGCCTAGACATTGTTAGCTAAAATAAAGCAATAGTTTAGTTAAGTTATTACAATCTTTCATCCAAGTGCACATGGCTGTAGCAATCTATTGTACACAGAGGAGATTCCAGCCAACAGCAGGAAGGTTTTGGACTTTATCCATATAACAGGAAAAGATATCCAACACTGGTGGAAATAAAATCACTGAAGTTTACAAGCAATTATTAAAATATAAAAAGGCATAAAAAAGGCATATAGACTTGCATTGAGTGACGTGGCCAACCCCCGCAGCGCGCACACAGCGTTCCGAACTAGATGTTCTGAATGCTGGCCAGTGGAGTACCCTTTTATGTTTGCTAAACAACTTCCAGATTAGTTTTAAAAGCATATGTACGCTAAAATTGTTCTTGGTGAGCAAGGCCAGTGGATAAAGCAACCAATCACTATTGACAGGGGCATTTGTACCATGAGGAGAGACCTGTTCTATATGGAAGCTATTTTGGGAACCACAGTGTACTCATATAATGGGTCTATACAAATAGTATTTCTCCAAATAAAAAGGAAACAGTACAGGATCCATTTCCTTCTGTTCAGCAAAGAGTGAAAGCAATGGGTTATCAGTGTCCTAATTCTTTTAATATTCGCCAGATCCTGCTTTGTGTGATGATAACAATGCTACAGGAACACAGAAAATTGTTTAATTAAGCTTTAATTGTTTTGTGAAGCTTGCATTAATCACAGAGTTTAAGTACCAGGCATGGAATTATAATAATTCTGTAAAACAAATTTAAACTAGCTAAGTAGGTCAGCACTGCTAACATGCAACACAGGACCTCTGGGAATTCATCTGTTAATGGCTATTTATGTGCAAATGAGCACCCTCTAACCCTCCAAAATCCTGTGTAGCTGAAGGGCATTTCACTTAGCCAGGAGCACTGTTTAACATATAAAGACATAAATGAAACTCTTTTATTGGAAGCATGGTATACCTTCTCCACTCACACACTTATCAGTTCTACACCATGTACTATTTTAATA
Organism: Hyla sarda; assembly: GCF_029499605.1. Taxonomy (NCBI): domain Eukaryota; kingdom Metazoa; phylum Chordata; class Amphibia; order Anura; family Hylidae; genus Hyla; species Hyla sarda. The sequence goes on from NC_079191.1 coordinate 223,734,608, forward strand.
AAGTTGAGGCTACAAGTTCGGCTTGTGGTAGCTAAATCTACGCACAAAGCTTGGAACTGCTTGATACATTAGGCAAAATGTCTCCTTCAATATCACATGCTGACCACTAAATGTAGATATTCAAGCTACAGCTCGAGATGGGGGCAGTATACTTTGTGCCAAGAGTTGGCTTAGGTAGCATCAAAACAAAGCTGGTCTACCTTTTACAAATAAAAATAAAATACGTTTTCCCTGCTTTGTGCCAACGGGGCTCAATCCCATTTTTGGCACTAAATATTCAGTTCGCCAGCACATCTGTATCATGGCCTCCTTAATGAGGTCTGTAACAGTGATAAGTTGCTCAGACTTGTGACCTTTTCTGATACGGTGTGGAACATAAGATCGGAAAGGATACCACTAAAACATGTCAGGAAAAATAAGTCATTAATCTTAAAAGAGCAGGGAAAGGAAAAATCTAAAATGGTCCTGTATGCCAAAATGGGCTAGGTCCTTAAAGAACCAAGCCCATTTTGACCTTAACCCATTAAGGACCGAGCCCATTTTCACCTTAAAGACCAGAGCATTTTTTGCACATCTGACCACTGTCACTTTAAGCATTAATAACTTTGGGATGTATTTATTTATGAATTTGATTCAGAGAAAGTTTTTTAGTGACCTATTTTACTTTAATATAGTGGTAAATTTTCGTCCATACTTAGAAAAATACAACATTTTCTAATTTTTTTTGCAACTTTGAAGCTCTCTGCTTGTAAGGAAAATAGACAATCCAAAATAAATGATATATTGATTCACATATACAATATGTCTACTTTATGTTTGCATCATAAAGTTGACAGGTTTTTACTTTTGAAAGACATCAGAGGGCTTCAAAGTTCAGCAGAAATTTTCAAATTTTTCACGAAATTTTCAAAATCAGAATCTTTCAGGGACGAGTTCAGTTTGAAGTGGATTTGAAAGGCCTTCATATTAGAAATACCCAATTATAAAAACTGCACCCCTCAATTAATACTAATACTGTAAAGTGCTCTGCGGTTGAACTACAATGCTTAAAATTTTCCTTTTCATAAGGGGTAAAAGGAGAAAAAGCCCCCCAAAATTTGTAGTGCAAATACTCCAGAGTGCTGAAATACCCTATATGTGGCCCTAAACTGTTTCCTTGAAATATGACAGGGCTCCGAAGTGAGAGAATGCCAAGCGCATTTGAGGACTAAATTTGGGATTGCATAGGGGTTTTCTACACCAGTGATTCCCAAACAGGATGCCTCTAGCCACAGTCAGTGGCTGTCTAGAAATGCTGGGAGTTGTCGTTTTGAAACAGCTGGAGGCTCCAATTTGGAAACACTGCCGTACGGTACGTTTTTTATTTTTATTTTGGGGGGGGGGGGGGGGGAACAGTGTAAGGGGGTGTATATGTAGTGTTTTACCCTTTATTGTGTGTTAGTGTAGTGTAGTGTTTTTTAGGGTACATACCTAACAGGCAGGGGTTTACACAGAGTTTCCTGCTAGGAGTTTGGGCTGCGGCGGAATATTTGTCGCAGCTCAAACCAGAAGCAGGAAACTCACTGTAAACCCAGTGTGAATCTACTCTGTACAACAACATGGGGGGGGGGGCGGGGGTGTGAAACCTCCAGCTGTTGCAAAACTACAACTCCCAGCATGTACTGATCGCCGAAGGGCATGCTGGGAGATGTAGTTATACAACAGCTGGAGGTACGCAACTACAACTCCCAGCATGCAGAGACAGCAGTTTGATGTTCGTGAATGCTGGGAGTTATAGTTTTGCAAGATCTAGAGGGACACAATTTAGAAACCACTGCACAGTGATCTCCAAACTGTGGCCGTCCAGATGTTGCAAAACTGCAAATCCCAGCATGCCCAAAAAGCAAACAGCTGTCTGGGCATGCAGGGAGTTGTAGTTTTGCAACATCTGGAGGGCTACAGTTTAGAGACCACTGTATAGTGGTCTCCAAACTGTAGCTCTCCAGATGTTGCTAGGCAACAACTCACCAGCTTCTGTAGGATCGGCCCATGTCATCGCCGCACCAGGGAGCTGCATCACCGTCCTCTGCCGCTCGCTGTTGTTAAGTGACTCTCCGGTGCCGATCACATCACAGTTACCCTACTTTGCCCGGACCACGATCTGCTATTGGTCGGTCGCTTCTGACCGACTAATAGCAGGGATAGGAGGAGTGGCACCCCTGCCACCTCACTCCTATCCCTTCAGGGGAATCGGGGGTGTCCTGGACAACCCCGATCCCCCGTATAACCTGGAATTGCCGCAGATCGCCGGTCTGAATTGACCGACGATTTGTGGCAATCGCCGACATTGGGGGGTGGGGGAGGGGGTGGCCTCTGGGTTTGCACGGGGTTCCTGATTAATGATTTCAGCAGGAATCCCGGTCCGGTCCCTGCCCTGCGAGGACTGGAATTCCCACGGGCGTACCTGTACTGTACCTGTTCCTTAAGTACCAGGGAGCCAGGGCGTATCTGTACACTCTTGGTCCCTAAGTGGTTAAGGACCAGGCCAATTCTATTTTTGCGTTTTTAATTTTTCCTCCTAGTCTTCTAAAAATCATAACTTTTATATTTTCATCCACAGATTAGTATGCTTTGTAATGACATCACTCATGTTACCATAAAATGTATGGCGCAAAAAAAAAATACTATTTGTGTAGGGAAATTAAAAAGAAAACAGCAATTTTGCTAATTTTGGAAGGTTTTGTTTTCACGCTGTACAATTTATGGTAAAAAGTATGTTTTCTTTATTCTGTAGGTCAATACGATTAAATACTTTATTAATGTACCACTTAAAAATAAATCGTTAACTTTCTAACCAAATTAGCACGTTTAAAATCCCTTTATTTTGATGACCTATAACTTTTTCAATTTTACGTCTAAGCGGCTAATTTTTTGCGCCATGATCTGTACTTTTTATTGATACCACATTTAAGCATATAAAACGTAATTTTTTAATACATTTTTTTAAATAAAATGTGACAAAAAAGCAGCAATTTTGGACTTACATTTATAAAAAAAAAAATTTACACTTAGGGGACTATTTATAGCAATCACTTGATAGCTAATACTGTTCAGTGCTATGCATGGGGCTGTAGCCGCACTGCCGCAGTGATCTGTATTGATCACAACATCTGAGGGGTTAATGGTGGATATGTGCGCGATCGTGTATGTCTGTTATTACCGGTGGGTCCCTGGCTGCTATCAGCAACCAAGGCCTGCCAGGCATGACCCGACCATCGTTCCGATGCTCGAAGTCATGTATAGGATGTAAATGTATGTCCTGGTGCACGAAATACCTCCGCACCTGGACGTACATTTACATCCGTGGTCATTCAGGGGTACTACGCTGGAAAACACCTTATCCGCTATCCAAAAGGATAGGGGATAAGATGTCTGATCACGGGGGGGGGGGGGGGGTCCCGTGTGATCTCCGGCCAGCAGCGGCAGCATTCGGAACACGGAAGCTTGGAGCTTCCATGTTTGTGCCGTCACAACACGCCCCCCCAAATTCATGTCTATGGGATGGGTGTGATGGCTAGTACGTAGCCATGAATTGAGCTCACTCTGTGCACCAGATGTCTGTGGTGCCACAGCAGAGATCACGGGGGTAGACATCTAATCCCCTATACTTTAAAGGGGTACTCCACCGGTAAACATTTTATCCCCTGAGTAAAGAGTACCTGTCATTTGAAAAAAAGTATTGATCTTGATTTGATTGGAGAGTGTGTTCAGACCTCTGCCAACCAGGAGAAGTGTGTGCTGCTGCAGGCTCCTCATCACATGATCGAGACGCGATCAAAAGAAAAAAAAAATTTCACTTTTTTTTAACCGCTTAAGGACAATGGAAAAGTGCATTCTAGTGCACTGATACTTAACCCACCAGGACGCACATTTAGAGCTGGGCAGCCAGGGACCCTCCAGTAATGGCAGACATCAGCGATTCCCACCATTAACCCTGCAGATGGTTCTGATCAATACTGATCACGGCATCTGGGCTGGGAGGGAATCATCAGACCAACCACAGCATAATCGTGGGGGTTCAATGAGGGGTCAATATTACTAATCAGTGCTATGCCTATACATAGCAGTGATCAGCAATAGCAAGCTCATGACTGATATAGATAGTCACCTATGTACCATAGGAAACTATCTAAAAAAAAAAAGGAAAAGTGTTTCCTGCTCCTATTCGAGCTACAGGGGATAATTTCATGGTGGTGCTGTCATGATGACGAAGTTAAAAAATGAAATTATGTCTCTTCGAGGCCGAGGAGCAAAAAAAAACCTAAAATGCAAAAAGAAACACTGAAGTAAACACTGAAGTAAAAAGTAACCAGCTTCGCAAATAGCAGTTTTCACTGTTAAACCCTTTCAAAAGTATTCTAATGCCCTTGAATGGCCATCTACATAGTTCTATTAAGCTTGGGTTCTTTTAAGTATGGGTTCTTCTGCCTTTATAATTTTATCTTGAAGAATTCTTTGTGTACCTGAGTATATTTTTAGTGTTTGTTTCTACTGTAAACTTCCCTACCCATCTACTTATACCGGAACCATTTTTCTTCCAACTACTACATTTCTAAGCTGCATAGGTTGAATTTTGGATGTAACGTTTCTGGGATTTATCCCCCGTTCCCTTTTAGGGTTATATTGTTTGTTGGTTCACTACTTTAACTGTCTGCACCACTGACTCAGTTTAGTTTCTAAGGAAAATGTTCAATTGTGACTGTACACTTTCATATGCCTATTAATATAAAAAGAAAATAAATCACAAAATAAATATACCATATTATTTAGGCTAGAGGGGGCTAATTGCTTTCATTGCACAGCAGTATTTTATTAAGAAGGCTTAAACATCCTGAAGCACCTCTCTATCACATAAAGCAGCAAGAAGCAGAAGAGACTGTGTCAACGGCTTCTCGGCACCTCCAAGTAGTTAGCAGCCGGCTTTAGACTACTGTCATTATAAAAGCAAGATGACACTGTTCTCTAATCCAGCCAAAGCTGATAAGTACCATCAACCTGTCACTTCCTACACTTCAAAATTCTTCCATCTCAGCTTCAAAGAGTTTTTACATTTCGATTTCTTTTGCTGGCAGCCTCTCATTCTCCCACGGTGCTCTAATGCAGCATTTGCACACCAGGGTGACTCCCCACCTGAATAGCAGGTCATCCCCTGCTCACTGAGCTCATCTGTGGCCCATGTGCTAGGCAATTTAGATCCAATCAGCCCTTATTTAGCTCAAGAGTAATGAGCAGCATAGTGACACAGAGTTAAGCCTGACCCTCAGGACACTGCTCATCAAGCAGTAAAACTGTGACAAAATCATTCATCTTCTACCCGCTGGCAAGAAATAATACTCACATTCTCTGTATTACTTTTCAAGATACAAAAAAAATGCTCCTGAATTTTCATGATGTGAGACATTAATTTGCAGAGAGCTGAATTCCCTTAAACCCCCTACCGCTATCTGCTCACCAGGGGAAATAGGCCTTAGGAGACTGAAATGGAATAAAGAAAATTGCTCCAGCTTTCTTTTCATTTTAAATAAGCCTTGCATCTGACACACAGAAAACACAGGGAATATGCCAAAAGAAATTAGAAACCCTTGTCATTTCTAAAGGAGAATATCATAGGTTAAACTTTACATATAAGAAAAAGTCTGCTACCTGTACTGTACATATTCACAGTATACAGGACACACATACGCAAGTCTCTAACAATCTAATACATTCATTACTTTTGTATAGTACACACTGTCACCTTGAAGAAAAAAAAAAAAAAAGACAAATTCTGCTGGAATTTTTAGTGCTTATGCAGCGGGCTGTAATAACGCTGAATTGAGAGATTATCGTTTTACAGGGGCTATACAAAAGATAGTCTATGCAGTCATCTGTCAGTATAACACTCTGGAAAACTCTGAGAATAAGTATTTCTTAGAGAGTAAGGCTGCATTCACATCTCGTTTTTGCAATACGGTTCCTGTATCTGGTTTCAGTGTAAAAACCATATGGAACCGTATTGCTAACCGTATGTATAGACATGTCATTGAAAACCGTATGCCAAACCTAGCATCGGGTTGTGTACGTTTTATCCAGTTTTTTCCCGTACACAAAACCGTAGTCTACTACGGTTTTATGTCCGGGTGAAAAACCAGATACAACCCGTATACTTTTTTTAAATGGTGGTATATGTTTTTTTTTTTTTTTAAATGGTGGTCAATGGGAACCATACGTGCATACGGTTCCATCCGGTTTGCTGTTTGCACTCGAAGGTTCTTCCCACAAATAGAATAAGAATTTAATTTAATTAAGGACAAACCTAAAACCGTATTTTTTTCTTCTTCAAAAAACGTATATTAAACCGTATGCAACCATACATAGGTATATACGGTTGTACACGGTTGTATAAGGTTTGGCCCGGTTTTGAGACAAAAAAACTGATATGGGAACCGTATTGCAAAAACGAGATGTGAATGCAGCCCAACACGGCAAAAACAGAATTGTACGAAATGAGCAAAGATTTAGGGCAGGGTCACATGTGCCGTATTTTGCTGCTGCATATTTTCCTGCCCATTAAAGTCAATTAGTAGCAAAACACACATCTGATCTTGCTACCTATTGACTTCAATGGGTAGGAAAACATGCAACAGCAAATATGCAGCAAAATAGGGCATGTGTAACCCTACCCTTAAAAGGGGTACTCCGCCCCTAGACATCTTATCCCCATCCAAAGGATAGGGGATAAGATGTCTGATCGTGGGGGTTCCGCTACTGGGGACTCCTCAATCTCCCTGCTGCACACAGCGATCGTTTAGAGCGTCGGGTGCAGCACCAGAGGCTTGTGATGTCACCGCCACGCCCCCTCAATGCGGAAGCTTGTGACTTCATGTCTAGGGGCGGAGTACCCCTTTAAGAGAAACAGGCTGTTGATCTGCATTAAAGCCATTACACTGGGTTATAGTGCGGATGATCAAGAATAAAAAGATATCTCACTTTAGAAATTGGTCCAGTAGGTGAGGAGTTATGGCCCCCCATTGCTGCATTGCTACAGTTCTTCTGTAGCCAATGGAGGTGGGGAGCTGGCTTCCTCTCTATGCTGTGCTATGCCCAACCTTCATTTGTGTATTCAATTTTCTCCAGATGCGCAGGCGTTGCTCCCTTGCTACACCCAGAAGAGTGTTGCCTGTGCTCTGCTACAATAGCAGAGCCCTTACATGACCATAGGCTCTTACATCACTAGGACGCGGGAGTGAAGAGAATTGAATATTCCTATGAAGGAAGGGTATAGCGCAGCATAGAGAGGAGGCAGGGGAGCTAACCACATTGATTTCGAACAGAAGAGCTGGAGCAATACAGCAATGGGGGCCAGAACTCATCACCTACTGGACCAATTTATGTATGCGACACTGTTTTACTCCTGTTTACCCACACTATAACCCAGTATATTGGGTTCAGTCCAGGTGAACAGCCTGACTGTTTCCCTTTAGTGGAGCAAAAGCAATATACGTGTGACAGAATGCACACACTTGGGGGCATAAAAGCTGGTTCTGCAGCACTTTTAAGTTCTACACTGAAAAAGTAGAAAGTCAGGAAATGGACCAAATATGGTCACTAGCACACTGAAGATATACCAAAATACACGTCAGCATACCATTTTGTCTATATGCTGACGTATATTGCCGAGAGCATAAACGCAGTGAGAACCCAAATATGACTTCTAAAACTTTGTGCCATGGAAAGGTTGAGCATCTGACATCAGTGACCAGATTGCAGATCTAAATTTTCAGAAGCCTTTTTATTTGTAGGACAAAATCTGCTTAATTACTCTTTGACTGTGGAACTTCTCCACTTTTCCTTTGGACCAGTTATAATATAAGAAAAATAAGTGGTCAGCTAACACAGAACGACCCAGACAGGTGTGGACCTCACCGGAGGTAAATAGGATAAAAGAATGGAAGTCCAGCGCGGTACAATCAAAGCAGATTGTGCAGTTTATTTCATCAAACACGCAGAACAACTATGATGCACGGTGGTGACGAATTTCAGCCGGTGGCACCCTGCCTTAATCATACAACGGTAGGACTGCCATGCTATCCCTTATGAGGGGGAGGATACACGCCAAATTAGTCCACACCTGTGGTGCCAGACAGTTGGGACCTCCCACCCATATAAGGATTTAAAGGGAAACTCTATTGGAATTTTTTCTTATTTTTTTTAACTGGTACCAGAAAGTCAAACATATTTGTAAATTACTTCTATTAAAAAATCTTAATCATTCCAGAACTAATCAGCTGCTGTTATGAGCCACAGGAAGTTCTTTTCTTTTTGAATTTCTTTCCTGTCTGACCACAGTGCCCTCTGCTGGCATGTCACCTCTGTCCATGTCAGGAACTGTCCAGAGCAGGAGAGGTTATCTATGGGGATTTGCTCCTGCTCTGAACAGTTCCTAAAATGGACAGAGGTGTCAGCAGAGAGCACTGTGGTCAAGCAGAAAAGAATTTCAAAAATGGAAAGAACTTCCTGTGGATCATACAAACAGCTGATAAGTCCTGGAAGGATTAAGATTTTTTAATAGAAGTAATTTACAAATATGTTTAACTTTCTGGCACCAGCTGATTTAAAAATAAATAAATGAAAAAAGTTTTCCAGGGGAGTACCCCTTTAACAATGTGAGATAAAATAGATTAGATAGGTGATCTTAACAGAAAAAATAAAATAAAATACAAGTATTGTGCTAAATACACATTGTTTTGGTTCAAATTATTGTTGAAATAGGTCATATAATTATATTAATGAAATACGACAAAGAATGGCTCCGCACTGAGTTTACATCATGAGATCACCTAATCCTAAAAATCTCCAATTGTACAAAACATAAGCGGTTTTAAAATGTATTTGTAACAAACAATCATAAAATTATGGGGGTAGACACGAATTATCATGAGTATAATGTTTATAACACAATGAACCACAAGATACTGTATACTATAATGTGAACAAGTATCTACATATAAGGGCGTAAACCTGAACAAAATCGTATAATGTGAAAAAGGTGCATAATACCAGTGCACAAAACATGGCAACATGGATGAAAGATATCGTAATACTTATTATAGATGTTAAATATGCAGTTTGGGCTTCGATTAATAAATTCTAAATATGAATAAAATATAAATAAATATAAGTATGAATATGAAAAAGACTAGGCGGATAACTATGCAAGTAGCCGAGGTCTGAACAGGAGGCAAGAGATAATGTAAAACACAAAATATATCTTTAAACATATTGACCTGAATACTAAATATTTCTATATACAATCACTTAAAGGGGTACTCCGGTCGAAATTTTTTATTATTTTTTTTTTTTTTTTAAATCAGCTGGTGCAAGAAAGTTAAAAAGATTTGTAAATTACTTCTATTAAAAAAATCTTAATCCTTCCAGTATTTATTCGCTGCTGAATACTACATAGGAATGTTTTGGTTTTTCTGCTGACATCTGTCCATTTTGAGAACTGTCCAGAGAAGCATATGTTTGCTGTGGGGTTTTCTCCTACTCTGGACAGTTCTTAAAATGGACAGAGGTGTCTGCAGAGAGCACTGTGGTCATGATGTCAGCAGAGAGCTGTGTGTTCCAAAGAGAAAATAATTTCCTATGTAGTATTCAGCAGCTAAAAAGTACTGAAAGGATTAAGATTTTTTTTAATAGAAGTAATTTACAAATCTGTTTAACTTTCTGGCACCTGTTGATTTAAAAAAAAAAATAAAAGTACCCCTTTAACCCCTTAAGGACCCAGCCATTTTACACCTTAGGACCAGAGCATTTTTTGCACATCTGACCACTGTCACTTTAAGCATTAATAACTCTGGAATGCTTTTAGTTCTCATTCTGATTCCGAGACAGTTTTTTCGTGACATATTCTACTTTAACATAGTGGTAAAATTTTGTGGTAACTTTCATCCTTTCTTGGTGAAAAATCCCAAAATTTGAAAATTTAGAATTTTTCTATCTTTGAAGCTCTCTGCTTGTAAGGAAAATGGATATTCCAAATCAAAAAATTTTTTATTCACATATACAATATGTCTACTTTATGTTTGCATCATAAAATTGACATGTTTTTACTTTTGGAAGACACCAGGGGGCTTCAAAGTACAGCATCAATTTTCCAATTTTTCAAAAAATTTTCAAACTCACTACTTTTCAGGGACCAGTTCAGGGACCCCCCCCCTCAAGGACAGTTAATGGGGGGGGGGGGGGGGGTGAGCACTGAGCCCTAAAATGGGGGAACACTGCGGGGGACAATGGGCTGTAACTGGGGTAGACAGGTGGGGTACAGAGGCCCGTAATATGGGGTACAGTGGGCCAGAAAATTATAAAACATAATAAAACAGGATATGTTCCCAGAATGATGACCCAGAGCATAGCCAAAACAAAAAAAAATATGCCCCCCCCCCCCCCCCCCCCCCCCCCAAACCCTATGCTCTGCATCATCATTCTGGGAATGAGATGTGTGTGGCCGTCCCTAACCTGTTGCCTCAAATGTGCACCCTGCTCAGGTGGTGAGAGAGCGATGCGCATTTGAGGCAACATAAAAAAAAGTCCCCGATGAAAGTGACTCCGTGACCTAACCTATGACCCATTTTTGAAAAAAAACCCCCAGAGGTCTTAGGTTTTTTATTTTTCTCTTCAGGTTTTTTTGGGCAATTTAGTGATTTATGGGGGTTATATTTTGGAATGTATTCTGGACTTGGTACATTGGTCAAATTATGGAAAATTCTAATGAAAAGGGAAAATTTAGTGCTCCATGGAAGTGTGATACTCCCTGAAGCAGCCTATGCAGAGGCCCGGATTATCTGGGCAAGTGTCACATTGGTACCTGGTGTCTTTCCGCATCCCCTTCCTGTAACACACTCTGCAATTTTTCTGGGCTCGTCCCTTCTTTCCACTGGGGGAGGGGGATCTCACCTGGAAAGTGTTGGCCTGGGACGATCCTGGCGCCTATAACTCCAGACCCTTGGGAAGTCCGGCCTGATCTTTCCCGGTCAGCCAAGATCAGGAACCTTAGGACTTCTTGGTACTGGAGGAATGTCCCAATGTTGCCAGCGTACTGAGATAGTACAAAAGTGTTGTACAAAAGTGTGGCAACCTGTACCAAGTAGACTGCAACTTTTTTGTACCATGCCCATGTTTTCCGCATGGCGTTATATGGCTTGAGGACTTGATCTGAGAGATCAACTCCCCCCATATACCGATTGTAGTCCAGAATACAATCGGGCTTGAGGACCGGTCCCACGGTACCTCGCACAGGGACAGGGGTGCTGCCATTCCCATGAATAGTGGCGAGTATAAGAACATCCCTCTTATCCTTATACTTCACCAACAACAGGTTATCATGGGTCAGGGCACGGGACTCACCCTTGGGGATAGGCATCTGGACCAAATTTAGAGGGAGGCCTCTTTGGTTCTTCAGCACTGTCCCACAAGTGGACGTGGATCTGGCGGAAAGGGATTTGAACAGAGGGATGCTGGTATAAAAAGATATCCACATACACGTGGAAACCCTTATCCAGCAATCGGTGCATAAGGTCCCAAACGAGTTTCCCGCTAAAACCAAGAGTGGGGGGACAATACGAGAATCTCGTCCCTCATACTCTAAACTTGCAAGTGTACCCGGAGGTACTCTCGCAGAGTTTGTAGAGTTTCACGCCATACCGCGCCCACTTCGAGGGAATATACTGGCAGAAGAGGAGTCTCCCCTTAAAACTGATGAGACTCATCTGCCGAGAGGTCCCCGAGTGGTACGTAGGCCTCCAAAAATTTGGCCCCAAAGCCGGTCATAGGTGGGAACACCTCGGGGCAGACATGCCGCATTATCTGCATAATGCAGGCATTTCCGAATGGCCTTGAACCGCTTCCGTGTCATCGCAATACTGTAAAGCGGGGTCTGGTAGAGGACGTCCCCGCTCCAGTAATGACGAGCACTTGGTTTTTTGACCAGGCCCATATGCAGCATGAGGACCCAAAATGTCCTAATTTCCGCTGCATCAATGGCGCGCCATTCATTGGTCATGGCCAAAAACAAATCGGGGTGGTGGGCAATGAACTGCTGGGCATACAGGTTCATTGGCTCCACCATGTGATTGACCAGGCTATCACTGAAAATAAACTTTTAAAAGTCCAGATCAGTGAAGCCAGCATGGCCAATCCGGATTCCTGAGTCGCCAATAAACTCAGGAATCCGTGGCTGATAACCATCTGGGAGGCTCCAGACAGGGTCACCGGAAGGGGGCTGGACTCATATTACAAGTGGCATTGCCACTCATACTACCACTGGGTCACTCTCATGGGGGGTGCGTGGCCTCGCCTGGCGGCGGAGGAATCTGAGGCTAAAAAAGCATAAGCCTCCGCTGCCGATAATGCCCGTCGGGCCATCGCCTTTTTTCTAGGGTGTGCATGCGGGGGGGGGGGGGGGGGGGGGGGCGGTTTAAGTATGTACTGTGTGGTGCTTGGTTTTTTTTATAAAAAAAATAAAGCTGCGGCCAAAAGAGAAAAAAAGGGGGATGGCGAACGGAGCTCCCTGAACCCCTAATAGGACCTGGGGTCAGGGATCAGACCCTAATGGACCTATTAGGGGGTTGGGGGGGGGGTACTTTTTTTTTTTTTTTTACTTTTATTTAACTTTTTTTTTTTACTTATTAACTCCTACCTGTTCCTGCAATCCGCTTTCCCTATTCTAAGGCTACTGAGGGGGCTCCGGAGCTGTGAGGGGGGATCCACGGCTTCTCCTCACTGCTGCACCCGCTGACTGAACGCAGCGAGCGGGTACAATAGCGGGAAGGGACCGTTAACCCCTCCTCTGCCACTCTGCTATTGGCCGGATGATGGCTGGCCAATAGCAGCGTTGCTGGGGAGGCTGATCTAGAGAAGAAGTCATGCCACAGCATCCCAGGATAGTGGCAAAGACAAGGAGACCAACCGGTCCTGTGCGCCAGCGGTTCGAGCAGACCAGAGCACTCCCAACCATCAACCCATCACGATGGAAAGGAGGGGGAACAAAAAGGGAACCCGGCTAGGACTCCCAGGCTCTGGGCACAGAAAGGTAACTCTAGAAAACTGTGGAGTCAGTGTTGCGCTACTGACACCATCAAGGGAAGGAGGAACACACCCTACCAGGAAGATTGTGCGGAGTGTGGAGGGGAGCAATGGCAGGACCCAAACGACAGACTGAGGCTAGACCAGCTGTCGCTGAGCCACACATGATAGCAGAAACCCCTCCGACAGAGGGGAGTGCCAAGGCTGCCTGAGCAGCAGTAGATAACCAAGAAACAGGAAGAGAGCCAGGCTGCAATAGTGGGCAGTAAGCACACAGGCAGAGACAGCGAAAAGCTCTACTGAATGCTCTCAGCGAAAAACAAGGGCCCAGCCAGATATCCCACCTATAAAGTGGGAAGAGAGAGAGGACTCCATCTCGGTAGTAGAAAGCGTCCAGCGAAATCGTCCCCCTAGTGGGGGAAAACAAGGGGTGATGGAGATGAAACTCAGGCACTGACCATGCCAGGCCCCCTGATCCCCGTACCCTCCATGGAAGGAGGACTGTCAAAGTACATCAGGCACTGTAGTAGCAGGGACAAGCCGCCCTGCGGCAACGGACAAAGTACTGGGAGGACAAAGCCCCCAGGAACTCTGCAAAAACATATTGAGGAGCCAATTTGTGTCCCCAGAGGAATCAGAAATTCGAATCCTGGACACTGGAGCTGAGACATGACTGCAAATGCAAGGAAGAAGCGCGCACACACACAGCAACCAACAGCGTTGAGAGGAACACCAAGCCAGATGGGCACCAATGGAGCCAGTCTAGTCGTGTGTAAGGCAACTGAGCAGGCGTCTGAGGCACCCTGCTCAGGAATCCAGGAAGATACCTGGAGGCACAAGGGGGGTGGGGGGGTGCTGAACTGTCTGTGATGCCCCACCAGGCCCCATGCCAGAGCAGAGGTACTCAACTGCCACCGACCTGTGGAAACAAGATTACAGGAAGGTCCGAAGCACACCCCACCGACAGAAGGGAAGGTGGGCTCTACACGTGCCAAGGGACCCAACATACGTAGGGACAGACATTGATACCCCTCGTGAGTAGTGAGGAACCAAGATTGCAGACACAAAAGGAATCACAGACATCCAAGTCCGCAGTATGAAACACAGGCTCAGCACCCAACGGTGTGTCACAACCATGCCACTAGCAGACCAACGTAAAAGGGAACAGAGTTGTGCAGATGCCGTGAAAAGCAATGGAACCTTTAGTAAAACGCCCACACCCCATTTCCTAATGGTGCCCCACACCAGGACTGCTGTCGCAGATGCAAGAGATGAAAGAGATACATGGGGTAGGAAACATGCAGAGACAGTTGGAATGGTATAACCCATTGAGACACACTTTGTGGAACTTCACATAGAAAGTGAGTCATCGGGATGCAGTGACTGGAGCCGCAGGAAAGGGGGAGGTGACCTGGTGGATTAGGAACCCTGCAGATATGGTCTGGCTATATGGCATAGGGACCATGGCCACACCTGGTGCTGCAGTCAGAACCACACATTGAAAGTGGGTTACCAGCCTTCAGCTGTGAGAACAGCAAACATGCAGAGAGGGACCTGGTAAACCAGGGAACCCAGTGAACCAGTATGTGGTGCATTGCATAGGGCACATGGAGCAAAATGGGTTGACTCACTCAGAACTACACTTCGGCGGTGGGATACCTGAACTTCCGTCCACGGAGTGGGAAGTGTATGTTAGTTAACCCGATGTAGCAGTAAATCATGGCTGACCAGATTCCTGAACGTACAGGATCACTCCTTCGAGCCCTCCCACAGAAAGTGGGGTATTGGCGTGCGGCTGATCCATGGGCGACCATGCAGACAAAGTCTGGCTGACTGGCATCATCCCTGTGCACTTGCAGGAACACTCGTCCAGAGTCCTCCCAAGCAGAAAGGTACGGGAAAACTCCGCCAAGCACGTGGCAGCCCAGTGGATAGAATCCCCATCACCCTAGAAGATCAGGGGAGGTTGGGGAGCCCTGGATTGCATCCGTCGCCCTGAAAAGGGTCGATAGGACACATAGGGTCACTTCTTCTGACACCGCACCATAGCAGTGGGACCATAACTCCTGAAGGGTGACCTAGAGGTGTAGGAGACCGTGAAGACCAATGTCCAGCTTACTGGCACAGGGTCCCCTGGTACCTATGTCGTCACCCTTCTGGACTCACATTAGAAGAGGGGTACAGGAACTCCAGCCAAGCAAGCAGCAGCCCAATGAATGGAGACCGGTGGAGGAAGAAACCGTGCAGACAACAGTCTGGTTTATCAATAGAGAACACCCCCAGGTGCTGGGGCCCTACTGTCGCATATGGAGAGGCCTGGGGTGTGGATAGAGAATATGCCTCACTTGAAATTATGCAAAACCCACAAAAACCTTTACCTCTGCCGATGGCACCAGGACTTTTTCCATAAAGTCGTACATTAATTGTAATTATACCAATGTGGTGTACATCATAGAATGCTCACTCTGTCAACTCAAGTATGTGGGTTACACAACTAGAAAGTTAAAAACCAGAGCATTAGAGCATTTGAATGACAGTACCACTACATCAAGCAGACACAGATCAGCTGCATCTGCCCATTTTCAAACTGTGCATCAAGGTAACACAAGTGGTTTCACTATCTATGCTATTGAACTTGTCAAATCTAACATTAGAGGAGGGTGTATCAGGAAAAAATTAGCTGACAGAGAAGCTTTCTGGCAGTTTACTTTAGGAACACGTAGTCCCACAGGATTAAACATCCGACGGGAACTATTGTTCCATTATTAATCTCACATATTTTGTCCTGTTCTTTTTTACCCTCTTGTTAGTTTCTAGCCTTTTGGTATGTGGTATTATACATTTTACTCATGTATTTTGATACACTTTTTATATATACATCTTTTTACATATACTTCTTTTGTATTCTGTGGGGGACATGTATCAAAGATTTTACCCCTGTTTTGTGTGTATTTTTTTGCGCAAAATTTTGCGCAAGCCCTTTTTTTGCGCAATTTTTTTGCGCATGTTTTGGTAGAGCATGTCCTCCAGATGTGGCTGAATCAGGGTACCTTGGAGTGACATCTATAGTACACATGGATTTATTAACTGCGTACTTTTTTTTTTTTTACACCAAAAATTTTGCCGCAAGAGCTGTTTTTTTTGCGCAAATATAAACCATCTGGGACTTAACGTAGCAAGATGTTCTAAATCATTGATTCTATTTTCCAAACAGTGAATTTAGGAGATTACTATATTTACCCGCAATTTATGAAGCTCATTGCACTTGATTGATAAATTTAGTGCTTCTGCACATAATTTAGAATTCGGGAAAAGGGGTAAAATGCTTCTACCATACACGAATAATGATACATGTCCCCCTGTATGTGCATTTTACCTGCATACCTCGATCCCTGTCTATCAGTGTGATGCCAGGTACATGGGCGTTGTTTCATCTTGCCCCACCCTTTGATTTGGGTATATAATGGCTCACCTGTGCTCACACTGACGTCACAGAGGAAGAGCCTTCGCGCTTGAAACATGTCTGACTAGTGTGCTTTTATTGCTTGCTCCTCACTTAATAAAGCTGCCTTCACTGCAGTGCTGGACTTTTTCTTCATTTCCAGTATCTGGGGTGTGGATAGTATCCCCGCCATCCTGGGAGATCAGGGGAGTCTAAGGAGCCGTGGATTGTATCCCAGTCACCCTGCACAAAATCCATTGTACATGCCGGGTCACTCCTTCAGACACCACTTGTTAGCAATGGGGAGCCGTAATTCCAGCCATGGATGCGGCAGCCATGTGATGAGTGACTGGCAGCAGAGGAAACAACGCAGACCACTGTCTGTGGTATTGGGTCCAGTCCATGTAGGAACACGTGCTTGAAAACCTTGCACCCAAAGTGGGGGCTCCAGCACACTAGCCACAGGTTCCGAAGACCTATAAGGAACTGTGGGAGAAAATTGATACCGCTGCGGTTTCCCAGCACCCTCCCAGGAATAAAGACCACAAAGCGGACACTTGAGGTCTAAAGACACAAGAGAATGAAACACCTGGGAAAGGCCCTCATAAGGTAAAGGATGCAGATGCATCTGCAGGGGCATCCCCCACAGGTGTCTCGCCCTGGGGAAGGGGCTGGAATGCGGCTGTGGGCATGACAGAAAAGCCATGCACAATATCCCTGAGCTGGTGTAGAGACCTTTGCCTCTTCAGGTGATAAAACAAGGTGGTGGAAGCAAATATTAAAGCAGCCCCCAAAAATAACATTTAATATATGGTCCTAATACCGGAAACCCAGCAAGTTTAAACCGGTAAAAAGCAGACATAAGCAGACAAAAGACTGCAATAGCTGTCTGCCACCACAAGCGGAAGCCAAACAAGGGACCAGAAAGTAGGGACTGCAATCTACTGAATGGCCACAAGAGGGGGGTAAGAACATGGACTGAAACAAAAGTAATTTTTTTTCTTTTTGTAAATAAAAAGAGCGCAGCAAGCAGTGCACTGTGCAGGGACCCCGGGGCCAGAACCCGCCAGATCCCCATGAGAGAAAGGCCGACGGAGCGGCCCCCGACCCCTGCAAGCATGCCCAGTCACTGCCGAGCAGGGAGCAGTGGATATCACGTGCGCTGCGGGGAGATGTCTCAGCCAAATGGCCGGCCCTGTAGTTGAGGATTGCTGCAGATGGGGCTGCCAGTAGCGTGACCAGTAGGCCACAATGTTAGCCCAGCACAGCCATGTGTAATGGCAGCTGAGGAGCCAGAGCTGGGGGGAGGATGTTAGACATACTCACCAATAGACTCCATCTTCTCATACTCACCCAGGAATCTTCAATCAGCTTATGGCCACGCTGCATCATACCAGGCTAAGATAGCAGGGCGACCAGGGGCAGTGGGGGACCCGGACACAGGGTACAACCTCCAGGCACTGGCCGTTGGGAGAGAAGAGGTTGACAGTACATAATTATGTCTGTGCCCCTTTGTCGCATATGGGGGAACAGGTAGCGCCATGCTCCTGAACCCCCACTTGAAAAGGGGAAACAAAAGGGAGAAGAAAAAAAAACCCTAACTAAACAGCCATTACTAGATAATAATACAAAAGGACTAGGTCTGGGGAACTCCCAGACCTGTGCTTGTGTCTTGCCTCCTACTGACACTAGCTAAAACTGATTACCTGACTTCCAGTGGGCGGATACATCCTGCTAGGGAGGAGCAGACTTCCTTTCCTAGTGTCAGTGCCTCCTAGTGGCAAGAGCATATACTCATCAGTATAGGTGTCCCCCAATGAAGAGCGACCAAGAAAGATATATTTGGCGTTTTACATTATCTCTTGCCTTCTGTTCAGACCTCGGCTACATGCATAGTTATCCGCCTAGCCTTTTTCATATTCATACTTTTATTTTTATTTTTTTTATTCATATTTTGTATTTATTCATCTAAGCCCAATCTGCATATTTAATATCTATAATAAGTATTATGATACCTTTCATCCAAGTTTACTATTTTATATGGAACTGCTAGATCACCCATCTACTTTTTTCTACTTATTCGTATGAAGTGTGGCCAAGCTTGGATCCGTGCAAGAACAAAGGCAGGTGAGCTGAAAATAACTTGCATTGTTTGCTATACTGCACATTTGGCCAATTTTCTGTGCTCATTCATGCATGCATCTGATTGTTAAGCTTTAACAGAACACATATCATCAAAGACGACGTGCAACACACTGTGATGTTAATCCCATTTTTTTGCTCTTAAACTGCTGAAGCCGTCTTTACATATAGAAGATGGTGATGGGGAATGAGAGAAAACGCAACTGCAATGAAGAGGCTGCAGAACTATTTTCCCTATCTGGACAGCAAGAGCAAACGGAGGTGAACTTCAAAGTACTTTTACAAGATTTAGAGAAACTGTTAACTCAAGAAACGAGAGTATGGTGGGACCAAGTGACTAAGTAATTACATAAGTCAAAACATGATCCCGAGAGGGTTAAGAATAAAGAAAACACCAACCACAATGTAGTGTGAAGAGATGTTAAGTGAATGGAATGAAGCATCAACCACCTGCTCCAAAACACTAATCAACATCATAGTGAAGTATGAGACTGAATTGGAAAACCTCAAACATGATATTGAAAGAAAAAGGAGGAGGTAGAAAAGTATAAAGATCTGCCAGAATATAACAGTTTCCTAGAAAAATAAATGATTATGGAAACGAAAAAAGTCAAGTATAAACAAGACACCAAGGATTATACCTTAAACCAAGTCTATAACTAAGCAAAATGGGAATGCAACAAGAACATTCCTAAGTCTATATTGAAAAAAGAGTGGATATACATGCAAACCGAAAAATCTATCGAAGGTAACTTTTAGCTCCACTGAAGCAGAAACGGATGATAATGAAAGCACATGTTCAGACAGCTCAACATCACATGAAAAAAAAATGCACCACTATAATACAAATCAAAAAACTTGAAGGACAAGAAAGGGAAAAAAACCCGGAGGGCCGGACGCAAACACAGAAACCACGGAGAAAACGCTGCAAACTCACAGCAAAGTGGTGAAAAAAACAACAGCGCCCTAAACTTACCAAAACCCCTCGATTCTAATCAAGTGAATGTTTTATCACGAGGTTTGAACTTTGCTCCAACAAATGAACTAAATGTTTTTCACACACAGGTTGCGGATGAATTCATTGATTTCAACCAAACAGTTAAACGTAATTTTTTGGACACACAAGATCAGGATTTCATGAGCCGAAAAACCAGCATTATTCATCCCAAATGTTCAGTGAATATCTAGCATTAGTAGCCTTGGAAGAGTTAAATTCAATCATAGGATCAGAAATCCTTTTTTTACCCTATCCAGTCCCGAACCGAGGGGGATGGACAAATTCCAAGAAATTATTGAAAAGGAACTTTTAACCATACAAAGCAAAACTAAACCTGGAAACAACAAGATTAACAACCTAAATGCTGCACAACAAAATGCGTTAAAAAGAACTGCAGGAGGATGACTCAATTCGCATGTCTCACAAAGGGAGTCTGGTAACCATTATGGATAAGTGCGATAACATAGCCCAGATATGGGAATGGTTATCAGACGAAAAACTGTATGGAAAATTATCGGTAGACCCCACCATTATATTTACCAGGGAATTGGAAAATCTTCTGAAAGGGGTTCTCCGGTGCTTACACATTCCGCTGGGGAACCCCGGGATCTTGCACGCGGCACCCCATTTGTAATCAGTCCCCGGAGCGTGTTCGCTCCGGGTCTGATTACCGGCGACCACACGGCCGGCGGCGTGTGACATCACGCCTCCGCCCCCGTGTGACGTCACGCTCCGCCCCTCAATGCAAGCCTACGGGAGGGGGCGTGATAACTATCATGCCCCCTCCCGTAGGCTTGCATTGAGGGGCGGAGCTCCGGGGACTGATTACAAACGGGGTGCCGTGTGCAAGAACCCGGGTGTCCCCAGTGGCGGGACTCCCGCGATCAGGCATCTTATCCCCTATCCTTTGGATAGGGGATAAGATGTGTAAGCACCGGAGTACCCCTTTAAAGAGGGAGAGGCGTTAAATGTATTAACAAGTAGAGAATCTGAATATCTCTTGGGGGAAAATCATGTAATACCCATTTTATATACACTGCCAAAAACGCATAAAAGGGGTTAACCCACCCCCTATGCGACCAATAGTACCCAGCTGCGGATCCCTTTTAGAAAGGTTCTCTCTTTGGCTGGATCAAATGTTGCAACCTCTTGTTCAGCGGGTGCCAGGCTATCTACAGGATTCCCGTGATGTATTGGAAAATCTTGGTACTGCTGTCTCGCTGTATACTTGTATACAATGGCCCATAGCATTGGAAGCCTTGGAACACCACCTAGATCACCATAGCAAATACACCAGAGACATATGTGAATTTATTAAACAGGTCACATGGTTCCTCATGTCACACAATTATTTCTGTTTTGACAAAAAAATATATATATTCATACAGCGCAGTGGAGTGTCAATGGGGGCGAGACACTCCCCCCTCATTGGCAAACCTCACCATTTCATATTGGGAGGAACATTACTTTTTTTGTGAATAATCCTCTCTCTCATCAGGTGCAGTGGTATGGAAGATTCATAGATTATCTCCTCCTCATCTCGAGGGGAGATACGTCTTCAATACCACTGTTCCTGAATTATTTGAATTGCAATGGCTTTAATTTAAAGTTCATATGCTTTGTTGATTCTAACACAGTTAATTTTCTGGATTTAAAACTTCAAGGTATTCCTAGTCAAACCATACAAACATCCACGTTTAGAATATCTGGTAACACAATATTACGAGCAGACAGTAATCACCCTACACACACCATCAGAGCAATACCAGTATTACTTAGGCTTAAGCATAACTGTACTAAACAGTCAGTCTTTTTGGAAGAAGTTTGGAAAATAGTTTACATGATAGGGGTTACAGTCATAACCTTTAAAAAGAGCCAGAGAAATTGTGCAACTGAAGGATAGACAGGAGTCACTTACCGCAAGGGATAAGCACAGAGTTCATTCACACCATAAACAAAAGCCCAGTTAACCGTTTCTGGCCATAATGTATAACCCCCATTTACAACGTGAACTCCTCAGCCGAGAAGCATATTGGCAGTTCACATTAAAAACAAGGGCACCACTGGGATTAAATAAAAGAAAGGAATTTATGTTTATTTAATGAACATTGGTGAATATTTGTGTTGCCATAGGTGATGGCCATAGCAATATATATTTTTGATTGCATGGAATTTTTGCAGGCAATCTTCTGCATGCATGGCGCTCGCTACTTCTTCATGTTTAAGTACAAGTACTTATAGGAAGCCTGTCGAAGTGATATGTTAAGTACTATATATGTTTTCTTAACTCCTCCCACTGGGTCTTGTACTTAGAGGAGGTGAGGTGCACAGGTGTTGTGGTGATCAGAAACGCAAATGCGTTCGAAACTCGTCCATTGTGGGTGTGTGGCCGACTAGGTGAAGTGATGTTCTACATGTTTTATCGTTGGAATAAAGTTTACTATTTTATATGGAATTGCTGGATCGCCCATCTACTTTTTTTCTATTTATTTGTATGAAGCATGGCCAAGCTTGGATCTGTGCAAGACCAAAGGGAGGTGAGATGAAAAATATTTGCGTTGTTTGCTTTCATCCATGTTGCCATGTTTTGTGTACTGGTATTATGCACCTTTGCCACATTATACGGCTATTTTGTTCAGGTTCACGCCCTTATATTTAGATACTTGTTCACATTATAGTATACAGTATCTTGTGGTTCATTGTGTTATAAACATTATACTCATGATAATTCGTGTCTACCCCCATAAATTTATGATTGTTTGTTACAAATACATTTTAAAACCGCATATGTTTTGTACAATTGGAGATTTTTAGGATTAGGTGATCTCATGATGTAAACTCAGTGCGAAGCCATTCTTTGTCATAATTCATAAATATAATTATATGACATTTTAACAATCATTTGAACTAATACAATGTGTATTTAGCACAATACTTGTTTTTTGTTCTTTTTTGTTTCTATTAGGTGAACTTATCTATCTAGACTATCTTTATATGGGTGGGAGGTCTCACTGGTCTGACACCACAGGTGTGATTCCACAGGTGTGGACTAATTTGGTGTGTATCCTCCCCATCATGAGGGATAGCATGGCAGTCTTAACGTTGTATGAGCAAGCCGGGTACCACCGGCCGAAACCCGTCACCACCGGGCATCATCATTGTTCTGCGTGCTTGATTAAATAAACCGCACGATCTGCTTTGATTGTACCGCGCTGGACTTCCATTCTTTTATCCTAGTTATAATATATCTCCCTCTCAACTTACTTTTAGAAAAAACTATTGGAGTTATGCATACTTGTAATACCTTGATAATTATGGGGAATACTGCACAATGAAGACCCAGATACATAAGCTGAATCTACATAGACAATAAAATATAGTAAAAGCTCTACATATAGGCTTACCTGAGTCTAGCAATGGCTGTTTGAAGAAAATGAAGAACTGCACTTAACTCTGACTCCCGACATGCTGGTAGCAGCATACTAAAGCCATCATTCAGGAGTTTTTCTTCAGAAAGTTGCAAAAGGTGGCTTGTCTCAAAAACCTCTTGGACGCCATCAACATATGTGGAAAGCAGGGTCCAATGTGTATGTTTCTGTCCATAGTCACCTTTAGAAACCAAAAACTCTTTGGCAGTTTCACGAAAGCTATGGGACAGTTTTTCAGCCAAAACACTTATATCCATGTTTTTCTCCACATAAATAAGTATGAATGCAAAATTACCTCTCCACACTAGTGCCTGCTGAGCAGAACTAAGACTGGAGGGAACTAGAAATTTTAAAAGGTCCAAAACACGGTTTGTGACATCTTCTGCCTCTGCTAAAGAGGCAAGTAACAGAAAAAGCGTAAAAAAGTTCTGCAAGCCAACTTCTGTGAGCTCCTGCATCTTTCTTTGATGGAATTTGGAGTAGATTCTGTCAAAGTGTAGGATATATTAATTTAGTTTTGCGATTCTTAACTTTTGCTTTTAGTCAAATCTAGCCCTTCAAGAAACATTCCAGACATGTTAATTTTTTTTTTTGATTATACAAAGAGGCATCAGCTATAAGAGAATAACGTAGAGCATCTTAACTATGTCCTGTGCTTACCTGTTTAGCTGATGTGGCAAGCATCGGTAAGGCTCCATTTTGGAAGTAGATCCATCATTGAAATTGTTCTGTAATGCTGCCTACATTTCCCAAAAACCCTCTGATTGTGCATAGAGATTGGGTGTGGTGTTTGACCACTGTACCTGACATCTAATTAGGCTGCTGGTGCTGCACTTCAGCCCAGTAAATTTCTCACAAGTGGGTTGAGGTCGGTTCAAATTATTAAATTAAGTTTTCATGTGTTTTCCTATTTAGTGCCTAGTCACATGTACAGTACATCCTGATGCAATTTGGATGCATAAGATTCAAAACTGCAGATTGGAAGCAGTGTTCAGTCATTTAGTTTACATTGAAATCTACAGAATAAAATATGCAGCTTCAAATTTAGCAAATATCAAATATCCACAGGATAATGTGTGTGACTATAACCATAGGATAGGGTCATACGTGCTGTATGTTGCTGCATATTTGATGCTATTTTCCAACCCATTGAAGTCAATGGGAAGCAAAATCGCTGCATATTTTGCTACACATTGGCCCACATTTATCGAACTGCGTGAGAGAAAAAAATGGAGAGATTTTTCCACAGCAGCCAATCACAGCTCAGCTAGCTTTGGTAAAGGTCTCAGCGGTCGGACCCCCCGGGATCAAAATCGTAAGTATTTTCTGCTGGACATAATCCATCATTATATTTTAAATAGTTCGGATATTTACGCATGAGCCGATACCAAATTTGTGTAGTTTTTTTACGCTTTTTGTGGTAAAATGGGAAATAGGGGCCATTTAAATTTTTATTGGGGGAGGGGCTTTTTCACACTTTTTATAGCAATCATTAGATTGCTAGTACTATTCAGTGCTATGCATATGCATAGCACTGATCAGCAGTAATCATAAATCCACTTTTCTGTTCTGCTAGAAGGCAGACCAGAAAAGACAATGCATGGAGAGTGGCGGAGGCAGGTGAGGAGACCTTTGCCCGCCATCTTGGATGATCGGATCACCTCGGGCGAGCTGTGGACAATCCAATCATCCATCAGAATGCCCACATTGCCACAGATACAGTGACCAGTATTTATCACGGCATCTGAGGGGTTAATGGCAGACATCAGCGCGATCACTGATGTCCGCCATTACCAGCAGGACCTGCAATGGATGAATCGAGCACCGCTTCATTGCTCGCATCATGTACAGGATGTAAACTTAGATCCTGGTGTGTTCAGTACCAGGACACCAAGATGTACATTGTGTCATTAAGGGGTTAATAGGTAATGATGTCGTCCTGTATTAAGCCATGTCATTTTCTGTGGGTCATACTGGTGACAACATGACCAAATTAGAGAAATGATACGCATAGATGCAGTTGTGCAGGAATGAAACAAATGGCAGTATAAACAACTAGTGGTTGTGTGAGTGCATGATATAGGTAAAAAAATTAATAAGATGGATATTTTTCATGCACTATAGATGTAAACGGCACTTTCATTGAACCTGTCAGCAGAAAAACATGGGCGTAAATATGCACATAACTAGATAGGGCTGGTCATAATGATTTCAGGAATATCTTTTATCTATAGTCTTGTCCTGTGTCATTATGAGCTTTTTTGTTATGCAAATTAGGCTAAAGTGCCTCCAGGGGTTGTTCCCGTACATGAGCTCAGGCGAGTACACTATTATCTCCCACTGGCGCTCTTGCATCCAACTACCCAGTCTGACTGAGGCACTTAAGCCTCATTTGCATACGAAAGGGGGTTATCCAGCCATCCCCAGAAAACCCTCCACCCTTACCTTCTGAGACACACTCATCTCAACAGTGACGACCCGCTCAGCCACTGAGGCTGGTGATTGGCCGAGCGTAGGGTGGAGGCCAGAGAATAAGGGCCCCATTGTGGATACAGGGTTATATTTTTAATGGCTGGACAACACCTTTAACAAAAAATTATCTCAGCACTGCAAAGCAGAGCAGCATTACCAATTAAGTAGGTACAAAAAAAAAGACTAACAAATACTGACCTTCCTTTAATTTGCTTCCAAGGATGTGTACTACCACTACTTTTGGCCTTTTTCATAAGACGGGCCATGATCCTTAAGAAAATAAGGTAGCTGTTATCAGACTTGTACAAGTCATGGCTCTGTTCATCAGCACAACAGCTTTTCACAACCTCCAGCATGGAAAAAGGTGTTTTACTGACACTGGCCAGGGATTTTAATCCGAGCCAGGATATATTAAATAGACTGTTCTAAAACACAAAGTGGGGGAAAAAAAAAGCTATTAAAACAAAAGCTTTGTAACCAAATACCAAGGTAATTAACATGTAAAAATAATTACATACATTTCAAAAGATAAGCTTTATAATTGTACATAGATGTGCATGCTGTTTCTAGTACTGCTACTCAGGCCTGTTGGGAAGGAGGTGTAGAGCAGAGTAGATATAAATGCCAGGTACTGCAAAAAATACCATGTGATGCTTCAGCAAGCACCAAACCCTTACTACTCAGCTGGAGTAAAAGGGTTGGGTTGCCACAGATCACTGATGGTCCATCCTTAAAATTGTTTAAATTAATAAGAGCAAGTTTTGAACAAATATTGTGAACCCAGAATAACAGGATAATGAGGAGACTGAGGGTGGGGTGAGGGGGATATGGAGTGCAGGGGCGAGGAGACCAAGGTGGGTGGGGTGGTGAGGGTATGGCAGTATTACATTCAAGGGGTACAGTGTGTAGCAGTATTATATTCAGGAGTACAGTGTGGGGCAGTATTATATTCAGGGGCACAGTGGTTGGCAGTATTATATTCAGGGAGTACAGCTTGTGGCAGTATCATATTCAGACGGTACAGCGTGTGGCAGTATTATATTCAGGGAGTACAGTGTGTGGCAGTAGTATATTCAGGGAGTACAGCGTGCGGCAGTATTATATTCAGGGAGTACAGTGTGTGGCAGTATTATATTCAGGGAGTACAGTGTGTGGCAGTATTATATTCAGGGAGTACAGGGTGTGGCAGTATTATATTCAGGGAGTACAGTGTGTGGCAGTATTATATTCAGGGAGTACAGTGTTTGGCAGTATTATATTCAGGGAGTACAGTGTGTGGCAGTATTATATACAGGGAGTACAGTGTGTGGCAGAATTATATTCAGGGAGTACAGTGTGTGGCAGTATTATATTCAGGGAGTACAGTGTGGCAGTATTGTATTCAGGGAGTACTGTGTGGCAGTATTATATACAGGGGCACAGTGGTTGGCAGTATTGTATTCAGGGGTACAGTTGTTGGCAGTATTATATTCAGGGGTACAGTTGTTGCCAGTATTATATCCAGGGGGTAAAGTGTGCGGCAATATTATATTCAGGGGGTACTGTGTGTGGCAGTTTTACCGTATATTCGGTGGTACGGTGTGTGGCAATAATATATTTAGAGGGGACAGTGGTTGGCAGTTTTATGTTCAGGGGGTACAGTATTATAATGATTATTGTCTTTATACAGAGGATGAGGATCTGCTGACAAATTAAGAAACCAATGATGTTCTGGCATCAGACTCTGCAGAGAAGATGGAGCTGGAAGACGTCCTGGTGTCTGGACCAGATGGAGAAGAAAAGAAAAGACAACAAAGAAGACGTCACTCAGGTCACTGATATCATTGTGTGTTCTGTCTGACCCAATCTGTGGCTCTCCAGCTGTTATAAAATGGCAACATTCATAATGTCTGAGGCTCTCTAGACATGATGGGAGTTGTAGCTTTGCAACATCCGGAGAGCCACTTGAACCAAGGTGATTGGTGGGGGTCCCACATTATAAAAACGAGCTGCTTATTCTAAAATGTCTGGGTCTATTTTTTTGTCCCAGTCCTGCCCCGTCTGTAAGTGACTTATATCACTTTGTATTCTCCTGACTGTGTGTCATCAGTGCTGTGGTCACTGATCTTGTTGTGCGGCCGAGTAAGGGGTCGTCAGGGAGTAGGGGGGCCCAGGACAATTTTTTGCATCGGGGCCCTGTGGTTTCTAGCTGCGCCCCTGTATGTAGTATAGCATAAACAGCAAGGAAGAAGGTACATAGAACGCACTCACTCGGTTTTACGACAAATTAGAGATAATTTTATTCCATAGTGGCATGGAATACAAAGGTTCGGGTCGGGGAGAGGAAGAAAGTTGAGCTCGGCCGCGCTCGTGAAACGACGGTCCAGTTTCGCAGGTTCTCCGCTTCGTCACGCCCACTGGTGATGCTCACGATGCTGGTTAAGAAACCTGCTACCGTGGCTGGAGGTCAGCTGGTGGGGCATTGCCAGGCAACATGACGCTGTGGTCCGACGGCTGCTATACGGGGTACTCCAGGACTGTCGATGGCAGGTACTTACGTCTTGCAGCTGTGCCTGGTAGACATCATGCAATAACTAAGATGAAGACCCATAAAGGTGAGTGTAAGGAAGGTAAAGGGAAGATGAAAAAGAGAGGGAGGAAGGGCTGGGGTAAATATCTTTAAAACGGGGGCGTGTGGATACACCCGGTGTCCTTAAGGTGTTAAAGTCCTTAAGGACTGAGGGCGTATGAATACGCCCGTGGGAATTCGGGTCCCCGCCGCATGGGGACCGGACCGGGGTGACTGCCGATATCTATCAGCAGGCACCCCGTGCAAACCCCTGGGGGGGGGGGGGGGGGGTCCCGAGACCCAGCATGTCGGCGATCACCGCAAATAGTCGGTCAATTCAGACCAATGATTTGCGGCTTTTCCGGGTCAATCAGGTCTCCGGTGACCGGGAAAAAAAAGGGTGAATGGGGTAGTCCGAGACAGCCCCATTCACCCTTTACCCAGCAGGAATGAGGTGGCACTGGTGCAGCCTCACGATCACGTGATTGGTCGGAACGACCGACCAATCACAACCCTGCTGGGCGGTGATCGGGACGGTGAAGATGGCGGAGATCGGCACTGGCGGGGGTCTCCTACCTCTTCTTTGTCCGGCAGGGGTCCCCTCGGGATCGGCGGCGGCAACAGGAGCAGCAGGATCGGTGGCAGCGGCGGCAGGATACAGCAGTAGTTGAGGCCTGTTCACCTCCTGCTGTTGCTTAGCAACAACTCGCAGCATGCACAGCCAGTGGGCATGCTGGGAGTTGTAATTTTGCAACAGCTGGTGTTCCAACTACAACTCCCAGCATGCCCTTTGGTAGTCTGTGCATGCTGAGGTTGTAGTTATGCAACAGCTGGAGGCACCTTTTTTCTATGAAAAAAAAGTGTGCAGCCAGCTGTTGCATAACTACAACTCCCAGCATGCACAGACTACCAAAGGGCATGCTGGAAGTTGTAGCAGTATGCCTCCAGCTGTTGCAAAACTACAACTCCCAGCATGCCCTTCGACTGTCAATGCATGTTGATTGTTGCAGTTTTGCAACAGCTGGAGACACATTGGTTGTGAAACAGAGTTTGTTACCTAACTCAGTTTTTTGCAACCAGTGTGCCTCCAGATGTTGCAAAACTACAACTCCCAGCATGTATGGTCTGTCAATGCATGCTGGGAGTTGCAGTTTTGCAAAAAGCTGGAGGTTTGTCTCCCCCCCCCCCCCCCCCCCCCCAGGGTACATTCACACGGGCAGGATTACAGAGAGTTCGGCTGCAAGTTTTCCACCGCAGCTCAAACTCCCAGCGAGAAACTCATTGTAAACCTCCGCCCGTGTGAATGTACCCTAAAAACACTACACTACCACATAAAGGGTAAAACACAACATATACACATACCCCTAAACAAATACTCATTGTACGGCAGTGTTTCCAAAACGGAGCCCCCAGCTGTTGAAAAACAACAACTCACAGTATTGCCGGACAGCCACTGACTGTCAAGACATGCCGGGAGTTTTTTCCAACAGCTGGAGACACCCTGTTCGGGAAACACTGCTGTAGGGTATTTTTGTGGCAGATTCAAATCCCCAATTTAGTCCTCAAATGCGCATGGCGCCCTCTCACTTCGGAGCCCTGTCGTATTTCAAGGAAACAGTTTAGGGTCACATATGGGGTATCTCCGTACTCAGGAGAAATTGCACTACAATTATTTTTTTTTTCTTTGGGGGGGTTGGGTAAAGTTGGGGTCTACACCAGCATGTTAGTGGAAAAAAATATATTTTATTTTACATTAACATACTGGTGTTGCCCCATACTTTTAATTTTCACAAGCGGTAAAAAGAAAAAAAGACCCCCAAAATTTGTAACACAATTTCTCCTGAGTATAGAACTACCCCATATGTGGGCGTAAAATGCTCTGCGGGCGCACAACAAGGCTCAGGAGTGAGAGCGTGCCATGTACATTTGAGGTCTAAATTGGTGATTTGCACAGGGGTGGCTGATATTACAGCAGTTCTGACATAAACGCAAAACAATAAATACCCAGTTCATTCTTCAATGTTTTTGTACGCTTGTGTGCGATCAAGGGTTTCTCTTTTGCTCTCTCTTTTAGGTTTAAATAATTTTTATTGGATTTTTTGAGAAATTTATAACAAAAGGAAAGATTGGCCAAAGAAAAACAACGTAGCCAAGGAACAATACATAACAAATATAACAGTTATATAAAGGTTACTAAAGCCATCACTCAGCTGTATGTAGAAATATTAATTTGCAGAATCATGTCTTTGGATGTTGCGGATATTATAGACATATCCGGTAGATCATTATAGGTCATCTTGAAAAGTAAAAACGTCACAAGCAGTTTTAAAGTATTTTATAGTCATACCTAAAACTCTGCAGCGAAGAATAGGATTTTTCATGACTAGGTCCCGTAGTCCTCTCCTCTCTCGTCACAGGAAGACTCACCGGAAATATGTGCGAAGTGTGACCCACAGTAATCATAAGTAGTAATGGGTAGTTAGAGTAGTACCATTTAATAATATAGGATGAACATCATTTAATTTACATCACGATTCCCATCATCCCGTTCATACAAAAAGAGCACTCCCCTATAGCCAGTTCCTGCGGCTTAAAAAGATCAACAGCAACCAATCATCCTTCATAGAGCAAGCAGAGCAACTCAAATCTCACCTTAAGAAAAGGGGTTATCCAGTTTCTTGCCTGAATGTAGCCTTCAACAAGGTCAATGAAAAAAAACAATAGAGGAACTCCTTACAAAACCGAAGTCCGCATATCGCCCTCCCCCGAGACGTTTCAACTTTGCATTCACGCATAGTGAGATGTGAAGTGTGATATGCAAGGCTATTTACCGTCACTGGCACATTATTGAAGGCGATCCTCTTCTAAAAGAGATAGCAAAAGAGAAACCCTTTATCGCACACAAGCGTACAAAAACGTTGAAGAATTAACTGGTATGTAGTTCATTCACATCAGGACCGGCGACACCATCTACCTGGTTATGTGACCTGCGCCCCAGAGGCAGCCACAGATGTGGGAATTGTTCCTTTTGCGGCCAACTCAAACAAGGATGCAACCATCATCTAGGTGGGGAAAACATGCATGTCTCCGATCTAATCACATGCAGGGCTAAATTTGTAGTACATTATATACAGTGCCCCTGTGGACATTTCTATGTCGGATGCACTATCCGCCCGATGTTTGTACGGTTCAGAGAGCACGTCAGACTCTCCAGGAGAGAAGAAGGAGTGCTAAGATTGGCAGAACATGGTGGCAACCCTGCAGTTCTATCATTTTTCTTTCTGGAAACGTTCATGAACACTCCCCAGAGGTCTCACCAGACAGACCTTTCTGCATCAAATAGAAGCACGCTGGATATCTCGGCTAGGAGCCACTGGACCCTAGGTTTCAATGAGCGCAATGAGTTCAGCACATTCATATAACCATGTTTTGGCATTCACCTGCTGGTTGTACCCCCTTTCTTTAACCCCTTAAGGACTCAGCCCATTTTGGCCTTAAGGACTCAGACAATTTAATTTTTACGTTTTCATTTTTTCCTCCTCGCCTTCTAAAAATCATAACTCTTTTATATTTTCATCCACAGACTAGTATGAGGGCTTGTTTTTTGCGCGACCAGTTGTCCTTTGTAATGACATCACTCATTATATCATAAAATGTATGGCGCAACCAAAAAACACTATTTTTGTGGGGAAATTAAAACAAAAAACGCAATTTTGCTAATTTTGGAAGGTTTTGTTTTCACGCCGTACAATTTATGGTAAAAATGACATGTGTTCTTTATTCTGAGGGTCAATACGATTAAAATGATACCCATTTTTATATACTTTTATATTATTGTTGCGCTTAAAAAAAAATCAAACTTTTTAACCAAATTAGTACGTTTATAATCCCTTTATTTTGATGACCTATAACTTTTTTATTTTTCCGTATAAGCGGCGGTATGGGGGCTCATTTTTTGCGCCATGATCTGTACTTTTTTTTGATACCACATTTGTATATAAAAAACTTTTAATACATTTTTTTTTTATTTATTTTTTAATAAAATGTATTAAAAAAGTAGGAATTTTGGACTTTTTTAATTTTTTTTCGTTCACGCCGTTCACCGTACGGGATAATTAACATTTTATTTTAATAGTTCGGACATTTACGCACGCGGCGATACCAAATATGTCTATAAAAAATGTTTTTTACGCTTTTTGGGGGTAAAATAGGAAAAAAACGGACGTTTTACTTTTTTATTGGGGGAGGGGATTTTTCACTTTTTTTTTACTTTTACATTTTTTTACATTTTTTTTTACACTTGAATAGTCCCCATAGGGGACTATTCATAGCAATACCATGATTGCTAATACTGATCTGTTCTATGTATAGGACATAGAACAGATCAGTATTATCGGTCATCTCCTGCTCTGGTCTGCTCGATCACAGATCAGAGCAGGAGACGCCGGGAGCCGCACGGAGGAAGGTGAGGGGACCTCCGTGCGGCGTTATGAATGATCGGATCCCCGCAGCAGCGCTGCGGGCGATCCGATCGTTCATTTTAATCGCGAACTGCCGCAGATGCCGGGATCTGTATTGATCCCGGCACCTGAGGGGTTAATGGCGGACGCCCGCGAGATCGCGGGCGTCGGCCATTGCCGGCGGGTCCCTGGCTGCGATCAGCAGCCGGGATCAGCCGCGCATGACACGGGCATCGCTCCGATGCCCGCGGTTATGCTTAGGACGTAAATGTACGTCCTGGTGCGTTAAGTACCACCTCACCAGGACGTACATTTACGTCCTGCGTCCTTAAGGGGTTAAAGAAATATACCCCTACCCCTTCCTCCCTCTCTCTTTTTCATCTTTCCTTTACCTTCCTTATACTCACCTATATGGGTCTTCATCTTAGTCATTGCGTGATTTCTACCAGGCACAGCTGCAAGACGTAAGTACCTGCCCTCGGCAGTGCTGGAGTACCCCGTATAGCAGCCGCCGGACCACAGCATCATGTTGCCTGGCAACGACGTGCCAGCTGACCTCCGGCCACGGTAGCAGGTTACTTAACCAGCACAGTGAGCATCACTAGTGGTCGTGACCAAGCGAAGAACCCACGAAACGGGACAGTCGTTCCACGAGCTCGGCCGAGCTCAACTTTATTCCAAAGTGGATTGGAATACAAAGTTTCGGGTCGTATAGAGGAAGAAAGTTACCTCTTCTTCGGCATGAAACCGGGTGAGTGCGTTCTATTTACCTTCTTCCTCGCTGTATCGCTTTAACTTAGGCCTCCAAAAATTTACTCAGGGCATATAGGCTCAAGTATACTCTGCTCTATTCATAAACAGCCATGGACAAATGGGTGGAATGCATGACCAAAGTGGAGGTAGCCAAGGAAGAAGGTCAGTTTTACCCATAAAGTAAATATACCGTAAATACTCGAGTATAAGTTGAGTTTTTCAGCACGATTTTTCGTGCTGAAAACACCCCCCTCGTCTTATACTCGAGTGAACTCTCCGCCCTCAGTGGTCTTTAACCTGCGGACCTCCAGATGTTTCAAAACTACAACTCCCAGCATGCCCAGACAGCCATCGGGCATGCTGGGAGTTGTAGTTTTGAAACATCTGGAGGTCCGCAGGTTAAAGACCACTGCCCAGGCCTTCGTCGTCATCCAGACCCCCTCCCTCCTTTAGTTTTGTACTCACCTCCGCTCAGCGGGACATTCGGGTGAGCTGGTCCGGGCCATCTGTGCTGCAGGACCGTCCGGTGGGGAGGGATATAGTCGTTCCGGGCTGTCCATCTTCACCGGTTGGGGGGGCCTCTTCTCCGCGCTTCGCGCCCGGCCTCGGAATAATGACGTTCCAACCGGTGAAGATGGACAGCCGGGAACGATTATATCCCTCCCCACCGGACGGTCCTGCAGCACAGATGGCCCGGACCAGCTCACCCGAACGTCCCGCCGAGCGGAGGCGAGTACAAAACTAAAGGAGGGAGGGGGTCTGGATGACGACGAAGGCCTGGGCAGTGGTCTTCAACCTGCGGACCTCCAGATGTTTCAAAACTACAACTCCCAGCATGCCCGGCCAGCCGATGGCTGTCCGGGCATGCTGGGAGTTGTAGTTTTTAAACATCTGGAGGTCCACAGGTTGAAGACCAATGTTAAATCAGACATTGACAAGCGGTGATGATGAGGGGGTGGTGTGGGATGATGACAGGGTAATGATGAAGGGGGGATGATGACAGGGTAATGATGAAGGGGGGGATGATGACAGGGTAATGATGAGGGGGGGGGATGATGACAGGGTAATGATGAGGTGGGATGATGACAGGGTAATGATGTAGGGGGGGGGATGATGACAGGGTAATGATGAAGGGGGGGGAATGATGACAGGATGATTATGATGACAGGGTGATGATGATGGTGTTAATGACGGGGGTCTGGATGATGACAGGGGGATGATGTATTTCCCACCCTAGGCTTATAGTCGAGTCAATAACTTTTCCTGGGTTTTTGTGGTGAAATTAGGGGCATCGGCTTATATTCGGGTCGGCTTATACTCGAGTATATACGGTATAGCAGAAATGCAGTTCAAAAATTCCATACATTCATTTCTCAGAGTATTTTAATACAACCTAAATTTAATAATTCTCACCAAATTTTTGCTGTAATACTCCCATAGTATAGTGGCTACGGTTAGATTTGGCTCCCAGATCTCACATAAGTATAGACAGCACTGTAGGTGCATCCGAAGTTGGTCCTCTAGGACTCCGATCTTTAAAAAAGTATAAACAAAAGGATTACATATTTTACCACAGCTTTCCATATAGTCCTGGGCAACTTTAGATAAATATGCAGTAGAGTTAAGCATGCAAGATGCTTTAGATCCA
Source organism: Hyla sarda (assembly GCF_029499605.1). Taxonomy (NCBI): domain Eukaryota; kingdom Metazoa; phylum Chordata; class Amphibia; order Anura; family Hylidae; genus Hyla; species Hyla sarda. Next base: position 223,769,602 of record NC_079191.1, read on the forward strand.
ACTGAGCCAAGTTGTAATCGATAGCATACCTGTGGATTAATAGATTTCTTTAAAAGGTCTTCCACAAACTTCCAATTTGATGTTATCTCAACCTGTTAAAATAAGTATAAACAAGCAAACATTTTTTTACAGAAGTAACTAAAAGCTGTCTTCATTATTAAGCCTTTCACCAAAATGCAGCCTTGCCACATCTCTGAAAAAGTCATTATAGAATCATAATTATATATTTTTTCTTTTTTGTTTACAAAATGTGACAATTAAATCGTTATACAAATATATATTATATATCCTTCCATCAAAAAAAAAAAAAAAAATTAATTAGTAGTCTCTCTCTTCCAACTCACTCCTAGAAACACACAGCCTTGTGTTGTTTTCCTTTTTATCACTTGCAGCCATTCATAAACATTTGGAGGGATTGAAGAGATCCATCTTCTATCGATCAATAAATAGCATAAAAGAGTAACCTACACAAATTCCTCCTCTCTTTCCTTGGAAATCCTACTTTTGAGTCATTGCCCAGAATTACCAACACTGGAGAGGGGTCTACCTTAAATGTTATGGTTTTATCCATTTCCAATAGTACATCCTTCCAAAATATTTGAATATTGGCACATAAATATTGGAATATTTCCCTACATTGCACAGAAATCTCTAAGTATAATACAACTTATGCACAATATTAAACTTAATAAATGTGTGTTTTTTTTTTTTTTTGTGTACCATAGAGGGGGCGTGGGGGATATTACCATTTCCTTTTTCACCAAGAAATGTAATATACTCTTTAACCTTATATACTCAAACCATGTGTTCTCTCCTATTTCCCTACCTTTCTTTAAACCTATCCATTGTGCTAATTTCCCATTCTACCAGACATCTCTCATTTTAGTCTCTCTCCAATACCTTTAACCCCTTCCCACAGAAGGACTTCTATAAACGTCATGATGCGCGAACTATCTGCATATCATGACGTTTATGTTAGTCAATCAGTTAACCTGGCGGTGCGTAGTATTGCACGGGTTAACTGGCAGAAGTCACAGCGTTACACAAGTTACAGCGGGGGACAACTTCTGTGGATGGTCCTGGTCAGCGATCACTGTGATTGCTGACTGGGGGGGGGGGGGGGGGGGGGAATAGTCGGGCAGAGCGGGGGAATAGGATCCCGAGAGCTGTGGGTGGTCCGCGGCACATACCTGTGGGGGGGGGGGGGGACCGGCGCGGCAGTGGGGACCGGCAGCAGGCAAGTGGAGGCAGCAGTGAAAATCGCCGTGATCTTCACTACTGCTTTTAGGAGTTTCAAAACTACAACTCCCAGCATGCCCAGACTTTGGCTGTCCGGGCATGCTGGGATTTGTAGTTTTGTAACATCTGTAGGGCTGCAGTTTGGAGACCATTGTGCAGTGGTCTCCAATCTGTGCTCTTCCAGATGTTGCAAAACAACAACTCTCAGCATGCCCAGACAGTTGAGGCATGCTGGGAGTTGTAGTTCTGTAACATCTGGCCCTTCAGATGTTGCAGAACTACAATTCCCAGCATGCCTGGGCATGCTTGGAGTTGAAGTTTTGCAACATCTGGAGGGCTATAGTTTGGACACAACTACTTGGCGGTCTCCAAACTGTTCTCCTCTAGTTGTTGCAAAACTACAACTCCCAGCATGCCCTTCGGCTGTCTGGGCATGCTGCGTGTTTTGCAACAACTGGAGGCACATGGGTTGGGAAACACTCAGGAAACAATGTTTCCCAACCAGTGTGCCTCCAGTTGTTGCAAAACTACAACTCCCAGCATGCCCAGACAGCCGAAGGGCATGCTTGGAGTTGTAGTTTTGCAACAACTGGAGAACAGTTTGGAGACCGCTAAGTAGTGGTGTCCAAACTGTAGCCCTCCAGATGTTGAAAAACTTCAACTCCAAGCATGCCCAGGCATGCTGGGAATTGTAGTTCTGCAACATCTGAAGGGCCAGATGTTACAGAACTACAACTTCCAGCATGCCTGGACTGTCTGGGCATGCTGAGAGTTGTAGTTTTGCAACATCTGGAAGAGCAAAGATTGAAGACCACTGCACAGTGGCCTCCAAACTGCCGCCTGCAGATGTTGCAAAATTACAACTCCCAGCATGCACGGACTGCCAAAGGGCATGCTGGGAGTTGTAGTTTTGCAAAAGCTCGAGGTTTGCTGGAAGACTTACAGCCGAATGGTAAGGAAAACCAACGTCTGTGAAACGCTCCAGGTGACCAACATCCGTGCCTAGTACGGGTAGATGTGCGGTACGGAAAGACCGCCCCATAAATGGGATCACCAAATAGTCAGGACTGCTACACATGCCCGAGACCTCAACCGTCACTAAGACCCAAAGAAACAGGAGGGCCGACCAGAAAATAAGGCGTGCCACAGCAGTCTAGGAGGGTGCCCAAGACAAGGAGAATAACCGGTCTTGAAAGCAGGGGCAGTCCAGATGAAAAACACAGGCACAGACTGTGTCAAGTCCCCTGATCACTGTACCCCCTGAGGAAGGGGGATTGCCAAGCGCGCCAGGTACTGTAGGAGCCTGCAAACACCGCCTGTGGTGAAGCAAACAAAGCTCTGCGGAATGGGTTAAAGCACTGGGTGAACACAGCAAAAAATGTGAGCATGAATGCAAGTAAGGAGCACTCGTAACAACATACAACCTTGGGAGGTACGCCCCATTGGGGCAAAACCCTGGACCCTGCAAAAAAAAGCTGTGGTAACTGAGCCACATTGGCCAAAGTCTAATGCAGTACAGCAGACGACTGAGGCACCCTGCATAGGAAAAAAACAGGTAGGAGACTTGGAGGGGGGGGGGCACAGAACATACCAAGTTGCCCCATTAGGCCCCATGGTGGGACAGAGGTGTTCAACCGCAGGACACCTGTGGAAACAAAACCATAGGAAGGCCCGAGGTACACCCCACCGAAGGAGGGGAGGCGGGCACTACAGGTGTAGAGTGACCGTAACATAGAAAGTCCAATGGAAGGGACCCAGCACAGGATGATCACCAGTGTGGTGCACGTACTCCACCCACTTGCCAAGCGTGGGGTTAGATATAGAGCGTCACTTCAAGGAAACAGCGCCAATCACCAGGTCCGGCTAAAGTGCAGGCTTTTTATTGCATCAGAGCAGAAAAAAACAATGAGACGTTTCGGCTAACAAGCCTTTCTCAAGCATAGTACAAACATCAATAAACCATACCTATATAGGTAGCAAATACATGTGATAGGTGGAAATACAGGTGCAATCAATACTTTTATCAGTTCAGCCCACCCTCTGAACTGTCAAACAGTATAATACAATCTAATATGTAATAAATACAATGTGAAACAAAAACCTTCAGGAGTGCGGCATGCAGGGGACTCCACATTGCTTCTGACTTGCTGATCTTTCATAAGATTTGTCAGATGTCCATAAAATGTGTTTCACTCACGTGCTATGCTCCGTTTGTAAACAATAGCACTGCGGCTGCGCAGGGAACATGCATGACCTCCCATCGGTGGTTTTGTCAACATAAGAATTTTCGCATGCGCATATTTGTAGCGCAACTTGCGCCGCTCGCTGCAGTGAGTACATGGAGCTGACTGTTCGATCAGACATGATCAATGACTGAATTCATGTGATATACCTCACCCGGGCTTAATAGAAATCTAGATGGGCGGAACATCCATTCAAGCAGTTAAACAGAGCAATGTAATGTATAGGCAATATTCAGGACCGTGGAGTCCCCCATGCGTTTCCCCCTATCACATGTATTTGCTACCTATATAGGTATAGTTCATTGATGTTTGTACTATGCTTGAGAAAGGCTTGTTAGCCGAAACATTGCATTTTATTTTTTTTGCTCTGATGCAATAAAAAGCCTGCACTTTAACCTGACCTGCTGATTGGCGCTGTTTCCTTGAAGTGACGCTCTGTATCTAACCCCACACTTGGCAAGTGGGTGGAGTACGTGCACCACACTGGTGATCATCCTGTGCTGGGTCCCTTCCATTGCACTGTCTTTGTGCCGAGATCCGTGCAGGGATTGGATGTTCCGAGGAAGTGGCTTTTACAATATGTCCACGAAATCAGATGGTGGACCTGCACCACAAGGATTCATGAGCACCTTTACATACTCTGAACAGGAGGAGACAAGGATTCTGAGCAAGGTACAGAGAGAGGCCACATTTTTAAGTGTCCCTTCCATTGATCTTCTAATGAGAAGGTGGGATACGAATTCCAAACGACTTGTTACATTGGAGCTACATTTAGTTACTCTCAGCGAATATTACCATAAGTAAAGAATACCTTGATGGATGCGCTCTCATATGAGCCCAAATTTATTCCCCAGTAATGAACAGTTTCATCAAAAGTTCATCCAAATTTCTAACAAATATGCGTATGATGTCATGTTAGATATGGAATTCCTACAGTCGGACATTGCAAAGACCCAGACCAGGTGTCTAGAGGTGGAGGAATAACTTAAAAGTCTACTCACTGAACAAGAATATCAGGACTCCAAGGAACGACTGGCCTCCAGACTCAAAACACCAACAGGAACTAGAGGAGGCCAAGAGAATTTAGTGGTGCCGTGAAATTGAAGATTATGCAAACGCCAAAATCTACACATTGCAGTCACAACCTCAACAAGACCATAAGAGACGGAGATGACGCCCACGAGCAGCGCACTCTAATTCAACTGTTTCAAGAACAGACTGCTTCCTCTCTACAGCCCTGGATAGTGACTCCTAAGATGCCTCTTTACAGCAACCTTTTTTGCCCAAGGGCCCCCACGGAGAAGGAGACGTGGGGGGAGAAACCACCACAAGAGGAATTCAGACCCGACAGAGAACCAACCACAAACCTCCGAGGGATCGAGCGAACAACAGGAGAGGACATTAGTGGTAAATATCTGCTCCATCACATTGACTGATCTAGAAATTAATGTATTAGAAAAGGGCCTTTCATTTTGCCCTAATAGAGATGTTGATTGGTTTACTTTACATGTTGATCTAGAAACATTTTTCCGTAGATTACGGTTGAGGGGTTACTTCGCACAAAATGTCAATGATTCCAATGCTGTGGTGTCCTCAGTTAAATAGACAGACCTCACAGTGAAATAGGTAGGTCTGTTTAACAAAAGTAATTTTCAGCCCCATGTGAACATAATTGAATAGAGGCCTATACCCAAATTGTCTCTTTACAAATTGACAAGCTGAAAAAGGTTACCAAAATAGACAGACACATGGCACAACATTTCCAAAGAGGAGATGAGGGCTATTAAGGTCTGGAGAAAAACACCCTGATCACTATTAAACACGTGGATAAGGGGGTGCCATCGTTGTGATGACACCCCCAAAATCTAGCGGAGATTAATAGACAGCTAGAAGACAGTGTTTACACTAAAATTAGCACAGACTCCCTAGGCAGAATCCAGGAGATGGATGGTTTTTTTGATAAAGGAACATCCACGTACACCTGTTTTTTTAAAACACTGCCAAAGATTCATAAGAATCTTCAGAGTCCCCCGGGAAGGCCCATAGTCTCCGGGAGGGACTCTGTATTTTTTTCTATAGCAGTATATCTGGATAAAGTATTACATGATTTTGCGATTAACGCCATGTCTTATGTACAAGATACAACAGAATTTTTGAACAAGGTCATACCCTTGGAGTGCCCCCCAAATACAATATTGGTGTCCTTTGACAGTCAATTTATATACCTTGATCGATCACGATCGAGGCATTGGGGCAGTTGCCAAACGTCTGATTGATACAGATATGACTAACGGTGCTCGTTCCTGGACTTATTGGGGATCATCCTCAGAAAGAATTACTTTCTGTTTGGGGATGATCTCTATGTTCAGAACAGAGGAACCGCAATGGGCTCTAACGCAGCGCCATGTTATGCAAATATTTACATGATGGACGTAGAAAGATCTTATATATATACACCTCGTCCCTGTTCAGATTTGTACAGACGTGGCTTCGCTACATCAACCCCACGTTTGTCCTCTGGACAGAGACGGAGACACAACTAAACAAATTCTTTGAGGGACAACATTTACCCCCAAATTAAAATTTACTATGGTAAGCTCAACCAAATCACTCCAATTTCTAGACACAACAGTGTGGTTACGTGATAATAGATTAACAACAGACTTCTACACATAGGAGACTGACAGAAAAATTTTTCATCTTTTGATAGTTCTCATCCTAGGCCTATGATAAAATCTTTGCCCTGGAGTCCGTTATTGAGGGTGAAACGAATTGTCTTACCCATGGAAGACCTGAGAGGTAGAGTTGAGGAAATGCGCAATGAATTTAAAAATAGGGGTTATCCACAGAGATTGCTGCAACAACACAAGATGAAACTAGCCAACACAACTAGGGAAGAGCTGTTACACACTAGACAAAGAAAAAACTAGAAAGAATCCCTTTTGTCTCCACATACAGCACTCTCAGCAATAAGATTGACGATATCTTAAGACAAAATTGGAGTATTGTACAACACACCACAGATTTAACTAGCCCCCCCCCGTCGTCTAGAAGCGACAACCAATAGCAGATCGGGGAGGGGGGGGGGGGGTGTTAACGTTCGGTTTCCCCGTTCTGCCCACCCACAATAGGCGGGGCAGAACGGGGAAACCGAGGAGGACCGACACCGAAGATCCACTTACCCATCGGCGACGACAATCGGCAGCAGAAGAGGATGGCGATGCGGCTCCCTGGATCCTACGGAAGCCAGTGAGTTGCATAGCATCTGGAGGGTTACAGTTTGAGACCACTATATAGTGGTCTCTAAACTGTAGCCCATGATCTTGCAAAACTACAACTCCCAGCATGCCCACACAGCAGTTTGCTGTCTGGGCATGCTGGGATTTGTAGTTTTCCAACATCTGGAGGGCCACAGTTTCGGCATGCTGAGAGCTGTAGTTGCGTACCTCCAGTTGTTGCATAACTACATCTCCCAGCATGCCCTTCTCAGTACATGCTGGGAGTTGTAGTTTTGCAACAGCTTGAGGCAGCCTGGTTGGAAAATAATGAGTTAGGTAACAGAACCTAACTGAAGGTTTCCCAACCAGTGTGCACGATCTGTCAGTACATGTAGTTTTGAAACAGCTGGAGGTTTGCACAGGTGTTTGACGAATTTTTGTTAAAGTTGGATGGAAAAATTAAGAAACATTTTTTTTTCTCCCTAAAATGCTGGTGTCACCCAAAATGTTTAATTTTCACAAGGGAAAATAGGGAAAAAAAAAAAGCCCCCCAAAATTTGTAACCCCATTTCTTCTGAGTAAGAACATAGCCCATATGTGGATGTAAAGTGCTCTGCGGTTGAACTACAATGCTCAGAAGAGAAGGAGCGACATTGGGATTTTGGAGAGAAAAGGTGTCCGAAATTGAAGGCCACGTGGGTTTACAAAGCCCCCATAGTGCCAGAACAATGGACCCTCCCCCACATGTGACCCCCATTTTGGAAACTACAGCCCGCATGTAATGTGATAAGGGGTACAGTGAGCATTTATGCCCCACAGGTGTCTGACAGATTATAGGAACATTGGTCCGTGAAAAAGAAAAAATGTAATTTTTCATTTGCACAGCCCACTGTTCCAAAGATCTGTCAAATGCCAGTGGGGTGTAAATGCTCACTGCACCCCTTATTAAATTCTATAAAGGTGTGTAGTTTCCAAAATGGGTTCACTGTTCTGGCACCACGGGGGCTTTGTAAACGCACATGGCCCCTGACTTCCATTCCAAACAAATTCTGTCTCCAAAAGCTCAATGGGCTCCTTCTCTTCTGAGCATTGTAGTGCATTTTGCAAATTTTGGAGGGTTTTGTTTTCACACTATACACTTTACGGTAAAAATGACATGTGTTCTTTTTTCTGTGGGTCAATACAATTAAAATGATACCCATGGCTGGATACTTTTATATTTTTGTACCGCTTAAAAAAAAATTCTAAAACTTTTTGTACAAAATCAGTAATCTAAAATCGCCCTATTTTGACAAACTAATTTTCATTTTTCCATATATAGGGCGGTATGAGGGCTCATTTTTTGCGCTGTCATCTGTACTTTTTTTTTCGATACCACATTTGCATATATAAAACTTTTAGATCATTTTTTATAAAAAAAAATTTTATTAAAATGTGAACAAAAGCTGCATTTTTTTTTTTTTTTTTTTTTTTTACGTTTACGCCATTCACCGTACGGGATAATTAAAATTATATTTTGATAGTACGGACATTTACGCACGCGGTGATACTAAATATGTTTATAAAAAAAAGAAATTACTCTTTTTGGGGGTAAAAATGGGAAAAACTGACATAATTTTTATTGGGGGAGGGGATTTTTCACTTTTTATTTTTACATTTTTCAACTTTTATTTTGCACTTTTTATGTCCCCATAGGGGACTAGCTATAGCAATCCTTTCACTGCTAATACTGTTCAGTATGCATAGGACATAGCGCTGCTCAGTATTATCGGTGATCTTCTACTCTGGTCTGCTCGATCTCAGACCAGAGCAGAAGACCCCGGGAGACGGCCGGAGCCAGGTGAGGGGATCTCTGGCTGCCATGCTGGATGATCGGATCTGTATTGATCATGGCATCTGAGGGGGTTAATGGCGGACGTACGAGCGATCGCGGATGTTTGCCATTACCAGAGGGTCCATTACCAGCGGGTCCCCGGAACCTGCCGTGTATGATGCGAGCACCGTTCCGATGCTCGTGGTCATACACAGGACGTAAATGTACGTCCTGGTGCGGGAAAACCCGCCAAACCAGGACGTACATTTACGTCCGTGGTCGTTAAGGGGTTAAAGAACTGAGCCATAACATCAGTCAGCTGCGCTTTCGAATAATTGACCATGTCCCCCCTCTCAGATGTGGATGAGATAGGGAGAAAATCCTGAAACAAAAAGAACTAAGATGGATACACAAATTAAACACTTTACATCCTGATGGCCTGAATATAGATTTTAGTCTTAAACCTTACTTGTAAATCAGAATCCTAGTCTCCTTCTGTTTCCTTTTCTTTATTTTATTCCCCGTTCCCCTATTCTTTGGTTTCTCCCTTCTTTCCCTCCTCTTTCCCCCCCCCCCTTTCTTTTTTCCCCTTTCTACTTTGTTTCTTTTGCCTCTAATTCTTCTTTTCCCTCCATGTCACTTTTTTTGACTTTTTCTGTAGGAATATGTAAGTGTATGCCATATGCAACCAGCAGACGAGAGGTGTTGATTTTAATATTGTTTTTTTATTTTAGGCACTGTTCACATTACATGTCACAACCAGAGGGAGAATAAAAACGCATGGGGGACTCCACGGTCCTGAATATCGCCTATTACATTGCTCTGTTTAAATGCTTGAATGGACGTTCCTCCCATCTATATTTCTATTAAGCCTGGGTGAGGTATATCATATGGACTCACTGTCATTGATCATGTCTGATCTGACAGTCCGCTCCATGTACTCACTGCAGCGAGCGGCGCTAGCTGCGCTACGAATATGCGCATGCGAAAATTCTTACGTTAACAGAATCACCGACGGGAGGTCATGCAAGTTCCCTGCGCAACCGCAGTGCTATTGTTTACAAACGGAGCATAGCACGTGAGTGAAACACAGTTGGACTTCTGACAAATCTTATGAAAGATCAACAAGTCAGAGAAGCAATGTGGAGTCCCCTGCAATGTTTCACATTGTATTTACTACATATTGTATTTATTACATATTAGAATGTATTATACTGCTTGAAAGTTCAGAGGGTGGTCTGAACTGATAATAGTATTGATTTCACCTGTATTTCCACCTATCACATGCATTTGCTACCTATATAAGTATGGTTCATTGACATTTGTACTATGCTTGAGAAATGCTCGTTAGCCGAGAAGTCACATTGTTTTTTTGCTCTGATGCAATAAAAAGCCTGCACTTTAACCGGACCAGGCGATTGGCGCTGTTTCCTTGAAGTGACGCTCTGTGACCGTAATATATGTAGACACACAAGACAACTAACTCACAATAGTAGTGAGGTACCAAGACTGTGGCCACAAAAAAAAACAACCGACATAGCAAAAGTCTGACAGTATGGAAAACAGATGTAGCACCTATGGTGTTCCATAAACAAGCCCTTAGCAGACTAACATCACGCCCTTAGAAGGGGAACAGAGACTGCTGCTGTTTCTGTGAAGGACTAGTGAACCTGCAGGAAACGCCCACACTCTTTCTACTAATGGTGCTACACACCAGGACTGGTGTCCCAGACACAAGATGAAGGACGTATGTGGTGCAGGAAACCGTACAGAAACAGTGGACTTACTGATAAAAGGTCCAATGAACCACCAAGACACTGTTGCCAGACTGCACATCGAAAGTGGATTACCGGACTGCAGCCGGTGGAGTGGCATGCGTGGTTGAGCACTGCACCCTTTGTCGCATGCGGAAGAATGGGGAGGCCAGAGGGCCATGGATAGTATCCCCGTCTTTCTGGGAGATCTGAAGAGCCGTGGATTGAATCTCCGTCACACTGCACAGGGTCCATTGGACACGCCGGGTCACTTCTTCAGACACCTTACACTAGCAGTGGGGTATCGAACTCCAGCCGCTGGTGCGGCAGCCATGTGATGAAAGACAGGTGGCAGAGGAAACCAGGCAGACAATTGTCTGGCTTACTGGTATGGGGTCCATTCTGTGTCCACTCCTGGTCACTCCCTCGGAAGCCTCTCACTAAAAGTGGGGATCCGAAACTCCAGCTAGGGATGCGGCAGGCATGTGGTTGGTGCCCTGTGGTGGAGGAAACCCTGAAGCCACTAGTCAGGCTGATTGCATGAACACTTCAAGATCACTCCTTAATGGGTGATTTGCGGCAGCGACCATTACAGGTTTCCTAGTACCCTCCCGGAAAAAAAAATCGGGACAACATGGCGGACGGGGAAGCCGAAGAATGGGTATGGGGAAGCCGAAGAAGGCTTAGGCATGAAAGAAGAGAAACCCCGGAAGGGCCCCCAGCCTCCACCAGGAATGCATATGCACCAGCAGGGCCCCCCCGCTGGTGTCATGATCGGGAGGGACAAAAGGGGAATTCGGCCGAGGGAGCGGCAGACATGGCATGGCACCCAGGGTAGGGGAAAAATAAGTCACTGAATGTATCCCCAGATTTTCCCAAAGGATCGAAATAGCATTGTGAACAACCCGCCCCAGCAGTTCACATATGTTCCCTCACCAAGTAAGAAACCTGTAGGCATGCCTCAAGAGGCATAAACTATGTTTGTCATACTAGGCACCATGAGCAGCACTGCCTATATGCCAGCTGCTTCAGAGATCACAGCAGCCACCCCTTGTATCTGTGCGCCTGTAAGCTGCATCTTACGCTCCAAGATTGGGGAGGCAGAAAGCCTGGCGGCTGAAAGAAGGGCAGGCTGCTGCGCTATGGAGCCAATTTGGCTCCCTTACAGTCCATCCGCAAGTCAGTGAGCGTGTTCTCAGCTCGTCTGACCCTGCGGATGAAAGTGAAAGTGATACGGAGAGACTATAGAAGGCCCCCGCCGACAATAAAATGAACGCTTCCAATAAGTGCCCTTGCCCACACATAAGTGAATCAAAGTCCTGCAGAGGGGGGAGCAGTCCCCTTATTAATAGAGACCATAGCCCATGAAAAAAGTAGGGTTAACACTTGAGTGCCAGCCATGCCAAAGAAACCCCTGAAGGAGGGGGTGATTTAAGAGGCCATATACTTACCGCAACCTGGATATACTCACCCTGAAATCTTCAGTCTTCGACCAGCTTATGGCCATGCTGCATCATACCAGGCTAAGATATTGGAGCAAGCAGGGGCAAGGGGGGAACCGGACCCAGGGTACAACCTCCAGGCGCTGGCGAGAAGGGGTTAACAGTACATACTTTATGCCTGTGCCCCTTCATCGCATATGGGGGAACAGGTAGTACCACCTGAAAAAGGAAATAAGAGAGTAAAGAACCTAACTAAACAGCCCGTTCTAGAAAATAATAAAAAAGACCAGGTCAGGAGAGCACCAGACATGTGTCTTGCCTCCTACTGACACTAGCTATAACTGATTAACTCACTTCCAGTGGGCGGGTATATCCTGCCAGGAAGGAGCAGACTTTTTTTACCTAGTGTCAGCGCCTCCTAGTGGCAAGAGTATATATCCCATCAGTATAGGTGTCCCCATTGAAGAGCGACCAAGAAATATTACATCGGATTTTAAAGCAGCAGGAAGACTCAGTCACAGTACTTTCCATCAGAACATGCTCACTGCTGTGATATCTGAAAAGGGCTTCCTGCTGCCTTAAAATTTAATGAAAGTAGTAGTTTGAGCTGCCCCTCTTCACATCATTGTTCTGGTTCTCCGCAGAGGGAAGAGCAAGGACAGAGCAGACTGCATTCAGAGAAAGTGTGACAAGATGCCACAGCTACAAGCCATACAGCTCAGCTGATAATGGACAATCTGTGCACCACAACTAATAACATTATATTAATAAGTTACTTTCTTATACTTTTTGACAATACACAGGTTGTTTCTTTCGCTGGCCAACCTTTTTAAATGAGAGCATATGGAAGCTAAAACAAAAAGGGTGCAATATTTATCTTGCTTACCCCACTGCAATCATTTCCAACCAGTTAGCAGCACTGAGATGTAGCACACAATTTGGGACTCCAGAGCGTTTTTAGTTAAAATTTACTTAATGGTGAAATCACAGAGTACAGAACAGTCATAGAAGGTTCTGTTCTAAAATTTAACCCCAGAACACACCTAAAGGGCTTAGGTTTACCTTGCTGTGCTGTTGCAGCTTCCTAGTTTGGCTCTGGGATGAGTGGGCAGTCCTACAGAGTTCAGGCCAGGGGTTTGCTCGCGCGTGCACACACACTCTTTCTCACAGGGGCTCAGAACAGAGGTTCAGTTATAAAATACAAGACTGTACTGGAGAGCTCCCTCCCCTCTCCCCCCCCCCCCCCTTCAATAGTCGGGAAGCTGTTACTAGTAATCTAAAAAATATAGATTAGGGCTTGTGCACTCACAGTAGCCAGCCAGGAGAATGAATGATGTAACCACCGATCACTGCAGACAAGTGGTCAACAAGGGGGAAAGATACAAAAAAACATTTCTATGAAAGGATGCAAGAAAGGTAATTCAAATCATTTACAAAAATGTTTAATTTTTACATAGACTAAAAGGATAAATAAAATCTTTGAGAAGGTGATACAAAAAAAAAATAAAACTTACATTCTCTTCTGCAATGCCATTGCGATCTAGCAGATACAATGAAGAAAGATGTGAAATTAACCACCAGCAGAACCCCAAAGGATCTTTACATTGCACCACACTACAAATGGTATGTGCTCCATTTTCACTGGGTCCTTGAAGAAAGTGTCCTAACAAAGTACTCATTGAAGTCCAGAAACTCTACAAAATAAATAAAAAACAAAAGTATATCTATAATATATGTTTTCCTACAAAAAAAAAAAAAAATACAATAGCTTACAATAGTGACTTTCTTTTAATGGTTAAATGGATAAAATGGCTTCCCAAATCATAGAATGAATTTCTTTTTCAAGAGTAATAAAAGGAGATTTTTTTTGTACTCACCGTAAAATATCTTTCTTGTAGCCTTCATTGGGGGGACACCTCACTCATGGGATGTACCAAAGCAGTCCCCTAGGGTGGGAAAAACAACCAGAGAAAAGGAATCAGTCCAGAGACTGAACTCACGTGTCCACCTGGCCTGCGGACGAGCCCCCAGGTCGGAGACACATAAGGCCCAAAAACTGAACTCCTGGAAGATCTCCTGTCCAAGAAGATGGACTAGGATGCCAAGGGAAGGGGCCATCCTCTATAAAGACCCAAAACACCCGGGCCATATAGGGAGAGACAAGAAACCACAGGAAAAAAAAAGAAAGATGGAAATCTGCTCCGGAGAGTTCCAGTGCAGGAGAGGAAAGACCTGAATAGCCGCAGAACCAAAAACCCCTGTCCCAGGGGCTCGCCATGAGCACCCAGAAGGCGAAAATAGCCGTACTGGTGTAAAGCAGATAACTCTGGAGGACATGGACCCCGAAGGAAGAAAGGAGCGGCAAACTCCCTGACAAGGGGGGCACCTCAGATACCGGAGAGACCGACATGTAAACTGGAGACGTAGAGGCACCTGGAGACGAACACCAGAAGAGTAAGGAAAACTGCGACAAACTTACATGAAGAAGTGAAGGGGAGCAAAACCGAAAAACCGCCCCGACTAATGGGATCGTGGAGGAGTCTTGGCCGGATGACTACACATGTCCAAGACCAAACTACCACCACGGCCCAAGGACCCAGAAGAGCTGCCGGAAAAGAAGGCAGGCCACAGCTTCCTACGACAGAGTCCAAGCCAAGGAGATCAACCAGTCATAGACCCCGGTGGGCCGAGCAGACCAGAGCACTCCGAAGAAACATACCACCAGAATGGGAACGGAGGGAGAAACAAATGAGAACCCTGCTGGGATTCTCAGGGTCTGGGCTCAAGGATTACTCCAGAAGACCTTGGTGTCAGTGCAGTACAACTGACACAGACAAAGGGAAGGATGAACACACCCTTCCAGGGAGATTGTACGAACTCCTCCAGTAGAGGAGAGAGCCAAGGCTGCGTGAGCAGCAGTAGATAACAAAAAAACAGAGGGAGAGCCCGGCTGTGATAGTGGACAGAAAACACACATGCCTAGATAGCAAAAAATCCCTGTTGAATGCCCCCAGCAAAATAACAGAGACCCCGCCAGATACTCCATCTATATAGTGGGAACAGAGAGAAGGCATCATCTTGGCAGCAGAAAAAACTCAACAAAAAATAGTCCCTCCAGAGGAGGGAAAACAAGGGTGGTCGAGAAGAAAGCTCAAGAACAGACCCATGCCAAGCACCCTGATCCCTAGTGGAAAGGGAATTGGCAAAACACGCTACGCTCTGTTGGAGCATGGAAATGCTGCCCCACAGGCACGGGACAAGTACAGCGGCAACCGTCGCCATCTGGAGGAGCCACCTTGCGTCCCAAGAGGGATGGAAAACCTGTACACTGGAGCTGGGCAAAGAAATACAAGACGTGTTGAGAGCCATTCCAGACCGTAACGAGTAGGTGCCTGAGCCGCGCTGGACAGGAACACCAGAAAAAAAAAAAAAATACACCTGGAGACATAGGGAGGGGCTGAACTGACTGTCACCCCAGCAGGCCCCATGTCAGAACAGAAGGCTCAACCGCCGCAGAACTCTGGACACAAAATCACCGGAAGGCCCGAGGCTCACCCCATCGAAAAAAAGGAAAGGTGGGCTCTACACCTACAGAGCGGTCCTAGCATATGTAGGAACACGGAAATGGGAACCCCAGTGTAGCAAAGGGGTACCAAGCCTGCAGACACTAAAAGGAACCGCAGACATCCAAGGGACCAGCAGGAAGGGAGGTATGCCCCTAGCAGACCAACAGTGCAACCTAAGAAAGGAGAACAGAGGGATGCTGCTGTTGCTGAGAAAGTCCCTGGGACCTGCAGAAGAAAAGCCCACACCCCATTTCCTAATGGTGCCAGACACCAAAGCTGCAGATGCAGAACTCAGGAGATGGAGAAGGAATGTGGAGCAGGAAAAATGCAGTGACTTACAGGTAGAAAGGGTCCCTAGAACCCACCGGTACACACACTGCAGAACTGCAGCTGGAAGAGAGACTGCAGCTGCGGCAGAAACGGGGGAGGTAACCAGGTGGAGTAGAACACCATGCAGACAGTCTGGCTACGTGGCAAGGGGACCGAGGCGACGCCGGGTCCCGCATATGGAAACACACAGTGGAGTGAGATACCAGCCTGTAGAAAGAGTAGCAGGCAGGGACCTGACCAAGTAGGTAACCCTGATAACCAGTATGTTGTACATTGTATAAGGCCCATGGGGCAACATGGGGTGACTCACTCAAAGACTAAAGACTACATCATGGCAGTGGGTAACCTGAACTACTGTCCACAGGGTAAAAGTGTATGGTAGGTGACCCCAAGTAATATTAGGCCATGCAGAAAACAGTCTGGCTGGCAGGTAAAGGATTCCGGAGCACCCAGGGTCACTACATTCAACCTCCCACAGAAAGCGAGGTACTGGAGTGCGGCCTATCCAACGGGCGACCTGGTGGTATAGAAAACGTAAAAGACTAAGAATTGTCTGACTGGTATCAATCCTGTATACCTGTAGGGACCCTACTTCAGATCCCTTGCCAGCCGTGGGGTACGGGAAACCTGGCTATGTCCGTGGCAGGCCAGAGGAAGACCGATGGCAGCTGAAACAGTGTAGACAACAGTCTGGCTGAACAAGAACACCCCCAGGCGTTTGGCGCAAAGGGAACAGTCAGACAGTCGATAACTGTGCCCTTTGTCATTGGAGGGAGGGCGGGGAGGCAGAGAGACCCAACCCCCTGGGAAAAAGGGAGACAGAGGAGCTGTGGAATGCATCCCTGACATCCCGTATAGTGTCCAAGGGTCTCGCTGGGTCAGTTCTACGTATACCGCACACAGCAGTGGGGTACCAGAACTCCAGCCACAAAAACATCAGTCGTACAAAGTGTGACAGGCGGCAGAAGAAAACATGCAGACAACTTTCTGGCTTACTGACATCAAAGCACAAAGAACAAAAAACAGTACACCATAAAGCGCACACCCGAATAAATGTACAAAAAAATATTTTATTAGAAAATAGACAATACACTTACAATATGTCTAATCAGACCAAACAAACAAACCCCATAACTTCCCTGAGGAAGTCACCAATAGGTGACAGAATGTGTGGGGTTCAGGGGGGACACCTGTACAGGGATTTTTTACTGCACTACCTTTGGTTCTTGCATTTTCCAGTTTCCGGTCTGTCATATCTGTGGATCAGGTTGTATACTACAGTGGGGATCAAAAGTTTGGGCACCCCAGGTAAAAATTTGTATTAATGTGCATAAAGAGGCCAAGGAGAGATGGAAAAATCTCAAGGCATCAAATTACAGATTAGAGATTCTTATAATATGTCAACAAAAGTTAGATTTTATTTCCATCATTTACACTTTCAAAATAACAGAAAACAAAAAAATGGCGTCTGCAAAAGTTTGGACACCCTGCAGAATTTATAGCATGCACTGCTCCCTTTGCAAAGCCGAGACCTGCCAGTGTCATGGATTGTTCTCAATCATCGTCTGGGAAGACCAGGTGATGTTAATCTCAAAGGTTTAAATGCCCAGTCTCATCTGACCTTGCCCAAACAATCAGCAGCATGGGTTCTTCTAAGCAGTTGTCTAGAAATCTGAAGCTGAAAATAGTTGACGCTCACAAAGCTGGAGAAGGCTATAAGAAGATAGCAAAACTTTTTCAGATGTCAATATCCTCTGTCTGGAATGTAATTAAGAAATGGCAGTCATCAGGAACAGTGGAAGTTAAAGCAAGATCTGGAAGACCAAGAAAAATATCAGACAGAACAGCTCGCAGGATTGTGAGAAAACAATTCAAAACCCACGTTTGACTGCACAATCCCTCCAGAAAGATCTGGCAGACACTGGAGTTGTGGTACGCTATTCCACTATAAAGAGATACTTGTACAAATATGGTCTTCATGGAAGGGTCATCAGAAGAAAACCTCTTCTACGTCCTCACCACAAAAATCTGCATTTGAACTTTGCAAATGAACATATAGACAAGCTTGATGCATTTTGGAAACAAGTTCTGTGGACCGATGAGGTTAAAATTAAACTTTTTGGCCGGAATGAGCAAAGGTACGTTTGGAGAAGAAAGGGAAACAGAATTTAATGAGAAGAACCTCTGTCCAACTGTTAAGCATGGAGGGTGGATCAATCATGCTTTGGGGTTGTATTGCAGCCAGTGGCACAGGGAACATCTCACGAGTAGATTGAAAAATGGATTCAATAAAATTTCAGCAAATTTTGGATGCTAACTTGATGCCACCTGTGCAAAAGCTGAAGTTAAAGAGAGGATGGCTTCTACAAATGGATAATGATCCTAAACACACCTTAAAATCCACGGGGGGATTACATCAAGATGCGTAATCTGAAGGTTTTGCCATGGCCTTCACAATCTCCTGACCTCAACATAGATGAAAATCTATGTATAGACCTTAAAAGAGCAGTGCATGACAGACAGCCCAGAAATCTCAAAGAACTGGAAGACTTTTGTAAGGAAGAATGGGCAAAGATACCTCAAACAAGAATTGAAAGACTCTTGGCTGGCTACAAAAAGCGTTTACAAGCTGTGATATTTTCCAAAGAGGGCAGTACAAGATATTAACTCTGCAGTGTGCCCAAACTTTTGCAGACACCATTTTTTTTTGTTTTCTGTTATTTTGAAAGTGTAAATGATGGAAATAAAATCTAACTTTTGTTGACATATTATAAGAATGTCTAATCTTTAATTTGATGCCTTTTGGAGATTTTTCCATCTTTCCTTGGCTTCTTTATGCACATTAATACAAATTTTTACATGGGGTGCCCAAACTTTTGATCCCCACTGTATATATTTGTACTTGACAGTTTTTGTGATAATACATGCAGACTGTATAGATATACAGATATATTTGTGTTCTTTGGATACCGTATATTCAGACGTGGTGTTAGAACTTTACTATAGATACAGGTGTCCTGGGAGGAGTCCAAGGGGCTCCCCCCTGTTGTGGGAGGGCATGTTTATGCCTTTTTAAATGTTTTTATGGGGGTTTGTTTGTTGTCTGATTAGACATATTGTAAGTGTATTGTGTATTTTCTAATAAAATATTTTTTTGTACATTTATTTGGGTGTGCGCTTTATGGTGTACTGTTTTGTTCTTTGTGCTTTGATTACTAGGATGCGGCAGCCATGAGATGAGTGGCAGGCAAAACCACTGTTTGGCATAGTGATATCAGGGTCAAACCATGCTCATGCAGGGATATTCCCCTGGAGACCTAGCGTTGGATGAGAGATCCACTAGATGTGGTAGCCTGTGGAGAAGGGAATCAGAGTATGACATGCCAAGCGGTATGTCCGCTGCAGCCCAGCCCCTAATACTGACCATAGGAAAGGACCCTGCACTGCAATAGAAGTTAGAGTGTAATACAAGAGGGCGTAAGTACACCAAATGGACAGTGACTTTTTATTTTTTATGTTTTTTATTATAAACTTTCTCTTCCTTCCTCAACAGGGAAGAAAGGAGGGATGATGTATTCTCACCCATCTTCACATAATCACCTAGAGATGTCTTCAACCAGCTTTTTAGTCACCTGCATCACGTCCTACTGCAAAAGACAGGACGAGCAGGAAGATTGGGGGACCCGACCCTAGGTGCAACCCCAGGCGCAGGCACACTCTTATGACCCGTGCCTCTTAGCCACATATGGGGGAACAGGTAGCACCATGTTCCTGAACCCCCACCTGAAAAAAAGGAAACAAAAAGGGAGTAAAGAATCTAACTAAACAGGCCTTACTAGAAAATAATAAAAAAAAGACCAGATCTGGGGAGCTCCCAGACCTGTGTCTGGCCTCCTGCTGACACTAGCTAAAACTGATTACCTCACTGCAGGTGGGCGGGTATATCCTGCCAGGGAGGAGCTGACTTTCTCCTAGTGTTAGCGCCTCCTAGTGGCAAGAGCATATACCCATGAGTAAGGTGTCCCCCAATGAAGAGCGACTGAGAAAAGATGAGCAGTTTTGATGAGGCCCATCAATATGCCTATATATCCATTCCTAAAATAAAGACAAACACTTTATAACTTATGATTGTTGAAAATCAGCGCTGGTACAGGTTTTGTACAGAAAGCAGTGAGGTCCCACTGCCATTGATCGATAATCCAGGGAAGTTCACAGCAGCACGTGACTCATGCCACGGCTGTCAATCAAATCCAACCTTTTCAGTATATAAAAGTCTATGCAGCAAAAAGGTCACATCTGGCCGGCAGCCCAGCCAGGGAGTCCGGTGCAATGCCATGCACTTCCAAAGCTTATAGCTAGCCATCATATAAGTTTTAGGAGTGAGAATTTTTTTAAATTTTTTTTAAATGACAGCAATGCTTTAAAAGGTACAAATATGTATTTTGTTTTATAGCTTTGCAGTGCTATTATAGTATAAAAATGAGACATTAGAACTGTGTACCTCTGAAGAAGATCCTTTGCTCCTATGATCAAGAAGCTGAATAAGTAAAGCCCACATTTCCTTGATACATAGACCAGGGTAAATATGACTGCTCAGAGCTTCTGAAGGGCGCACCTGTTGGTAAACAAAATGGATTTCAGCTGTAATCTTTAATTTCGTTATCATGTATGCTTTGAAATATTTTTACTTCTGCACCATATAAGTGTAAGCAATCAAAGATTTGGAAAGATTTGCAAAAATCTCCTTTGTTGCCCATAGCAACCAATGACAACACAGCTTTCATTTCATATTCTGGCTATGGTCCATACAGTCTTTTAGGGTATGTTCACATGTACAGGATCTGCTGCATATTTTGCTACCCATCCACTTCAATGGGTAGCAAAATCAGCTGTAGAAAATATGCAGCAGATCCTGTATGTGTAGATGCACCTTTACACAGTTTTCATTATACATACAACATGAAAACCGCAGCATTCTGGAAAATAACTGCACCTATTTAGTGTTAGAATTGTGGGACCTAAGGCTAAGTTTCCACTTGTTTTTTTTTTCTGGCAGTTTTTGGAAAACTGCCACTGCAGTTTTAGAGCCAAAGCCAGAAGTGTATTCAAAAGGAATAGGACATATAAAGGAAGGACTTCTACTTCTCCTCCCTTATGGATCGATCCACTTCTGACTTTGGCTCAAAAACTGCAGTGGCAGTATTCCAAAAACTGCCAGAAAAAAAACCAAGTGGAAACTTAGCCTGAGGGAGAGATTAATCAAAACTTGAAACTTAAAAAAAAAAAGTCAACCAATTGCCCATAGCAAGCAATCAGATCGCTTTCATGTAAAAAGAAAAAAAAAAAAGCTTCCAGGGGTGTGGAGAAGAAAAAACAAAAACTACTTCTCCACGGGACAATCCACTTGTCCCTTGTGACAATCCACTTGTCCTGATACACAAAATAAGGGGAGGTTCATTTTTTTTCATCCCCACTTTCTAGTAGCCATAACGCTTATAATTTTCCACTTAGACACAAATGAATGCTTGTTTTTTGCGCCACCAACTGTAATTTGTAATGTCACACATTTAATCACCATCTACAGCAAAATTTAAAAAAAGAATTAATAAAATAAAATTTAGCAACTTTTGCGGGGCTTCCGTTTGTACGCCATGCACTTTTTGGTACAAATTACACATTCTTTATTCTGTAGGTCCATACAACATTACAACAATAACCAAGGTTTTTACCAAGGTTTTGTTTTACTACTTAAAAAAGAAAAAAAAATTATAACTTACTGAACAATAATTAGTATACTTAAAATTGTCCTCTTTTGACCCCCGTAATGCTTTCTCCCCCACCCCGTGTACAGGCTTATTTTTTGCATCACGGTTTTTTAACCCCTTCAGGACGGAGCCCATTTTGGCCTTAAGGACCGGAGCGTTTTTTGCACATCTGACCACTGTCACTTTAAACATTAATAACTCTGGAACGCTTTTAGTTATCATTCTGATTCCGAGATTGTTTTTTCGTGACATATTCTACTTTAACATAGTGGTAAATTTTTGTCGATACTTGCATCCTTTCTTGGTGAAAAATCCGTAAATTTGATGAAAAATTTGAAAATTTAGCATTTTTCTAACTTTGAAGCTTTCTGCTTGTAAGGAAAATGGATATTACGAATACATTTTTTTTGGGTTCACATACACAATATGTCTACTTTATGTTTGCATCATAAAATTGACAAGTTTTTACTTTTGGAAGACACCAGAGGGCTTCAAAGTTCAGCAGCAATTTTCCGATTTTTCACAAAATTTTCAAACTCAGTATTTTTCAGGGACCAGTTCAGGTTTGAAGTGGATTTGAAGGGTCTTCATATTAGAAATACCCCATAAATGACCCCATTATAAAAACTACACCCCCCAAAGTATTCAAAATGACATTCAGTCAGCGTTTTAACCCTTTAGGTGTTTCACACGAATAGCAGCAAAGTGAAGGAGAAAATTCACGATCTTCATTTTTTACACTCACATGTTCTTGTAGACCCAATTTTTGAATTTTTACAAGGGGTAAAAGGACCAAATTTTTACTTGTATTTGTAGCCCAATTTCTCTCGAGTAAGCACATACCTCATATGTCTATGTAAAGTGTTCGGCGGGCGCAGTAGAGGGCTCAGAAGGGAAGGAGCGACAAGGGGATTTTGGAGAGTACGTTTTTCTGAAATGGTTTTTGGGGGGCATGTTACCTTTAGGAAGCCCTTATGGTGCCAGAACAGCAAAAAAAAAAACCACATGGCATACCATTTTGGAAACTAGACCCCTCGGGGAATGTAACATGGGATAAAGTGAACCTTAATACCCCACAGGTGTTTCATGACTTTTGCAAATGTAAAAAAAAAATAAAAAATTTTACCTAAAATGCTTGTTTTCCCAAAAATTTTTTATTTTTATAAAGGGTAATAGCAGAAAATACCCCTAAAAATTTGAAGCCCAATTTCTCCCGATTCAGAAAACACCCCATATGGGGGTGAAAAGTGCTCTGCTGGCGCACTACAGGTCTCAGAAGAGAAGGAGTCACATTTGGCTTTTTGAACGCAAATTTTGCTCTGGGGGCATGCCGCATTTCGGAAGCCCCTATGGTGCCAGGATAGCAAAAAAAAAACACATGGCATACCATTTTGGAAACTAGACCCCTCGGGGAACGTAACAAGGGGTTAAGTGAACCTTTATACCCCACAGGTGTTTCACGACTTTTGCATATGTAAAAAAAATTATTATTTTTTTTACCTAAAATGCTTGTTTTCCCAAAAATTTTACATTTTTAAAAAGGGTAAAAGCAGAAAATACCCCCCAAAATTTGTAACACAATTTCTCCCGAGTACGGCGATACCCCATATGTGACCCTAAACTGTTGCCTTGAAATACGACAGGGCTCCAAAGTGAGAGCGCCATGCGCATTTGAGGCCTAAATTAGGGATTGCATAGGGGTGGACATAGGGGTATTCTACGCCAGTGATTCCCAAACAGGGTGCCTCCAGCTGTTGCAAAACTCCCAGCATGCCTGGACAGTCAACGGCTGTCCGACAATACTGGGAGTTGTTTTGCAACAGCTGGAGGCTCCGTTCTGGAAACAGTGGCGTACCAGACGTTTTTCATTTTTATTGGGGAGGGGAGGGGGGCTGTGTAGGGGTATGTGTATATGTAGTGTTTTTTACTTTTTATTTTATATTGTGTTAGTGTAGTGTAGTGTTTTTAGGGTACAGTCGCATGGGCGGGGGTTCACAGTAGTTTCTCGCTGGCAATTTGAGCTGCAGCAGAAAGTTTGCGGCAGCTCAAATTTGCAGCCAGATACTTACTGTAATCCTCCGCCCATGTGAGTGTACCCTGTACGTTCACATTGGGGGGGACATCCAGCTGTTGCATAACTACAACTCCCAGCATGCCCGTTGGCTGTCGGTGACTGCTGGGAGTTGTAGTTTTGCAACAACTGTAGGCACACTGGTTATGTATCACTGAGTTTGTGACCTAACTCAGTGTTTCACAACCAGTGTGCCTCCAGCTGTTGCAAAACTACAACTCCCAGCATGTACGGTGCATGGTGTACGGTGACTGCTGAGTTGTAGTTTGCAACAGCTGGAGGCACACCGGTCGTGAAACACTGAGTTAGGTAAAAAAAAACTCTGAGTTTCACAACCAGTGTGCCTTCAGCTGTTGCAAAACTACAACTCTCAGCAGTCACCGACAGCCAACGGGCATGCTGGGAGTTGTAGTTATGCAACCAGCAGATGCACCACTACAACTCCCAGCATGCACTTTAGCTGTTTGTGCAAGCTGGGAGTTGTAGTTATACAACAGCTGAAGGTACACTTTTCCATAGAAAGAATGTGCCTCCAGCTGTTGCAAAACCATAAGTCCCAGCATGCCCATAAGGGAATGCTGGGAGTTGTGGTGGTCTGCCTCCTGCTGTTGCATAACTACAGCTCCCAGCATGCCCTTTTTGCATGCTGGGAGCTGTTGCTAAGCAACAGCAGGAGGCTGTCACTCACCTCCAACGATCCAGACGCTGCAGGTCAGTCCCGCCGCCGCAGCTGCTCCTGGGGCCCCAATCCCAACAGGGGTGCCGGGGATCGGGGTCCCCAGCACCGGGGGTCGTCTTCCCGCACCCGCTCATGTCCTCCAGAAGAGGGGCGGAGCGGGTGCGGGAGTGACACCCGCAGCAGGCGCCCTGATTGGTCGGCCGGTAATCCGGCCGACGAATCAGGGCGATCGTGAGGTGGCACCAGTGCCACCTCACCCCTGCAGGCTCTGGCTGTTCGGGGCCGTCAGAGACGGCCCCGAACAGCCAGTAATTCCGGGTCACCGGGTCACCGGAGACCCGATTGACCCGGAATCGCCGCAGATCGCTGGACTGAATTGTCCAGCGATCTGCGGCGATCGCCGACATGGGGGGACATAATGACCCCCCTGGGCGATATGCCGGGATGCCTGCTGAACGATTTCAGCAGGCATCCGGCTCCGGTCCCCAACCGGCTAGCGGTGGGGGCCGGAATTCCCACGGGCGTATGGATACGCCCTCGGTCCTTAAGGACTCGGGATTCAGGGCGTATCCATACGCCCTATGTCCTGAAGAGGTTAAAGGGGTACTCCGCCCCTGGCATCTTATCCCCTATCCAAAGGATCGGGGATAAGATGTTAGATCGCCACGGTCCCGCTGCTGGGGACCCCGGGGATCCCCGCTGCGGCACCCCGCCATCATTACTGCACAGAATGCTCCCTGGTGGGCTAGTGGGGTGGATCGCCCCCCCGCAGCGCGATCGCAGGGGGGCGATCCACTATGGAGGTAGCCGGAGGGCTTACCTCTGCTTCCTCCTGTCCCGGCTCTGTCATTGATAAAACCTGGCTGGACAAGGCTCTATCAATGGATTCCAGAGCACACAGATTAATAGAGTTCAATAGAACTCTATTCATCTGTCTGAGGAATCTAATGATTCCTCCTATAAGTGTAATAAAGTGTAAAAAAATAAATAAAATAAAGTTTTAATAAAAGTTTGAAAGACACACATTAACCCAGTGGTCTTCAAACTGTGCCCCTCCAGATGTTACAAAACTACAATTCCCAGCATGCCAGGACAGCCGTTGGCTGTCCGGGCATGCTGGGAGTTGTAGTTTTGCAACATCTGGAGGGCCACAGTTTGAAGACCGCTGCATTAACCCCTTCCATGTTAAAAGTTCAAATCACCCCCTTTTCCTATATAAAAACATGCAAACATAATAAAAATAAACATATCTGGTATCGCTTCGTGCGTAATTGTACAACCTATTAAAATATAACATTAAGTATCCCGTACGGTAAATGTAAAAAAATACCAAACCACAGATTTGCAATTTTTATAATATCCCAGAAAAAAAAGTTAAAAAGCGATTAAAAAGTCAGATCAATACCAAAATGGTGCCGATACAAAAAACTGATTATGGCGCAAAAAATGAGCCCTCATACAGCCTGGTATGCGGAAAAAAATAAAGCTACAGGGGTTAAAAAATGACAATTAAAAAAATTAGAAAAAGTTCAGAATTAGTAAAACATGACGTAAACGATACAAATCTGGTATTGCGTAATCAGGAGGCCTAAAGTATGAAACTAACATGTTACCTCAACCACAAGGTAAATGGCGCAGAAAAGAAAACCACCAAATCGGCAAAATTATCTTTTACTATTTCAATTTCACTTCCCTATATATATAAATATATAAATATATAAACTATATAAATATATAAATATATAAACTATATATATATATATAAAATATATATATATATATATATATATATATATATATAAAATATATATATATATATATATATATATATATATAAAATATATATATATATATATATATATATAAAATATATATATATATATATATATATATATATATATATATATATATATATATATATATAAAATATATATATATATATATATATATATATAAAATATATATATATATATATATATATATATATATATATATATATATAAAATATATATATATATATATATATATAAAATATATATAATATATATAATATATATAATATATATATATATATATTAATATATATATTTTTTTTTTGGGGGTTCGGAGAATATGTTATTGAAAAATTAAAAGGTATCATTATAGTAGGTAGTTATGGCTATTATAGGGCGCGGAGGAAAAAAAACGAGAGTGTAAAAGCGAAAATTGGCCCGGACAAGTGGATCGTCATGAGGGACAAGTAGATTTTGCTCCATTTTAGTCCCGTGGACAAGTACCGTATATACTCGAGTATAAGCCGACCCGAGTATAAGCCGAGACCCCTAATTTCAACCCAAAATCCCAGGAAAAGTTATTGACTCGAGTATAAGCCTAGGGTGGGAAATACCTCATCCCCCCCTGTCATCATCCAGACCCGTCATTAACATCCTCATCATCATCCCCTTGTCATCATCCCACACATCCCCCCTTCATCATCCCCTTATCATCCCACACATCCCCCCTTCATCATCCCCTTGTCATCATCCCACACATCCCCCCTTCATCATCCCCTTATCATCCCGCACATCCCCCCTTCATCATCCCCTTATCATCCCACACATCCCCCCTTCATCATCCCCTTATCATCCCACACATCCCCCCTTCATCATCCCCTTGTAATCATCCCACACCCCCCCCCTTCATCATCCCCACCCCCCTTCATCATCCCACACCCCCCCTTCATCATCCTCTTCTCATCATTCGCCCTCAGTGGTCTTCAACCTGCGGACCTCCAGAGGTTTCAAAACTACAACTCCCAGCAAGCCCGGGCAGCCATCGGCTGTCCGGGCTTGCTGGGAGTTGTAGTTTTGAAACCTCCGGAGGTCCGCAGGTTGAAGACCACTGCGGCCTTCAACATCATCCAGCCCCCTCTCACCCCCTTTAGTTCTGAGTACTCACCTCCGCTCGGCGCTGGTCCGGTCCTGCAGGGCTGTCCGGAGAGGAGGTTGTCCGGTGAGGAGGTGGTCCGGGCTGCTATCTTCACCGGGGGCGCCTCTTCTCCGCGCTTCCGGCCCGGAATAGAGGCGTTGCCTTGACAATGACGCAGAAGTACGTTGGCAATGAACGCACCTCTGCGTCGTTGTCACGGCAACGTGACTATTCTGAGGCCGGGCCCGAAGCGCTTAGAAGAGGCCTCCCCGGTGAAGATAGCAGCCCGGAACCACTATCCCACCGGACCACCTCCTCACCGGACAGTCCTGCAGGACCGGACCAGCGCCGAGCGGAGGCGAGTACTCAGAACTAAAGGGGGTGAGAGGGGGCTGGATGATGTTGAAGGCCGCAGTGGTCTTCAACCTGCGGACCTCCGGAGGTTTCAAAACTACAACTCCCAGCAAGCCCGGACAGCCGATGGCTGCCCGGGCTTGCTGGGAGTTGTAGTTTTGAAACCTCTGGAGGTCCGCAGGTTGAAGACCACTGCGGGTGGGGGAGTTCACTCGAGTATAAGCCGAGGGGGGTGTTTTCAGCACGAAAAATCGTGCTGAAAAACTCGGCTTATACTCGAGTATATACGGTAGTTTTTATAAAATTTCCACACCCCTGCAGTATAGTGGTGTGGTCCAAAGTCCAATATGATTTGAAGGCTGAGCGACATCTGTCGGATGTGAACACCTATGAAAAGCTGAGTTGTAATCCCACCTTACGGATTAAAGAGAAATGAAGGTCCTTTCTTAGACATTATGTGGAGTTGGGTGCAATAGACCTTAAATTAGCGTAGAGTTTAATACCCCCGTTTCCAAAGGACCCCAAGTGGTATCTACTTCCGAAGGTGCATAAGTCCCGCACCTCCCCCCCGTAGACCGATTGTAGCGGGGGTGGGTTTGGTGACTGAGCACCTTTCGAAGTATGTGCATTGGTCCTCACGGCCATTGCTTTCAGCTATTCCTACATATATTAAGGACACTGGGGATGAACTTAGGCTAGTCGAGGACTTTCAATGGCAGGACACTTATGCTTTAGCATCCATTGATGTGGAGGCCTTGTACACTGGCATTCCACATGAGGTGGGTGTGCAGGCCATCCACAAGGTGTTGGACCACACGGATAAGTCTCCTGTTTTTATCCAGTTCATTTGTGATGCTCTTCAATTCATCCTCCAGAATAATACGTTCCAGCACAATAAACAGTGGTATCGGCAATGTGAGGGGACTGCCATGGGGAGTCCCACCTCATGGAGCAAGAATATGTGTTTAGCGTATTAAATCCCTTTATTGCTAATATCCGTGCTTTTTGGAGGTACATGGATGATGTACTGGTCGTTTGGGATGGAACACAGGATAGCTTTCAGAATTTTGTCATCTATTTAAATACAGTTAACACCATGAATATGGCCTTTACTAGTGTGTTAGGGGGCTCAAGTTTAGAATTTTGGGATCTTCGTTTATATGTGGAGGGAAGCCAGCTGAAATCCCAAGGCTTTCGGAAGAGTATAGTAAGGAATGCACTGCTTCACTACAGGAGCTCTCATCCAACACATATGAAAAACTCAATTCCCTATAGTAAATTCTTGCGTTTAAAGAGGAACAATACTAACGATTCAGATTTTATGATCCAAGAAGATCTTTTTGAAAGATTTAAACAACGCCAGTAACCGGAAATTATCTTATCCCAGGCATATGAGAGAGCATGTAAAAGATAGATCTAGCCTGCTGATAGTAAAAAAAAAAAAGGTTGCTAAGAGGGATGACAGCAGCAAGAGATTTGTATTTGCCTTTAAGAATAGCCCTTTAAATAACACCATTAGATCAGCGATTTCAAGAATCTGCCACTTACTTTCAGCAGAATCAGATATTGCCGTTGCCACTAGCAACAGACCAATTGTGACTTTTAGAAAGAATGGAACTGTTGCTGATTACATCAAAAGACACAAAAAAAAAAATCAGAGAATAACAAATCCATTACCTGCTGGCTTGCCTTTTCGGCTCCTAAGGGGAATAAGAAGTGTGGTTCCTGTCCTCAATGTCCCTTTAATATCAATTCATCTAGAGTCCTTGGGAGGTTATCGTTTCACTGTTAACACCCTCATCACCTGCCGTAGTACATTCGTGGTGTATTTTGTATGCTCTAGTTGTAAATTCTTCTATGTTGGTAAAACGGAAAGACAACTCAGAATCAGAATAAGGGAGCATATGTACTCCGTAAGGAAAGGAGGCGGGGCTCCTCGCTTTGTTAGCCATATGCAGGACTTTCACAAAAGTGACTGTTCATCCCTGAAATTTGGAGGTCTGGAACATATCAATAAAAATGTAGAAGGAAGGGACCAACGACAGCTTCTTTTACAAGCTGAAGCCCGTTGGATATTGCACACTGAGGCGCAGGGCCAGTTAGGTCTGAATGATAGGCTAGACCTATCTCCGTTTCTATGATATGGTTTCTTATAGTTTTCTATTTTCCCTTGCTGTTCTATTTATGTAAGAGATATACTTACCTGAGAGCATTGGGTTAACACATTTTTGGTGTATTTTCTCTTGTCCTTATGTTCTTCGTGGCAATGCACTGTTGATCACATGACCGCACACCTGCCCTATATCCTTTGCACGGCGCGATTACGTTATCGAGGCCGGAAGAAGCGCACCTGTATGCGTGAAACCGCCGGCAGTCGCCTCTGAGCGCCCCACGCCACTCGTGTCTTCCTTGCTGGATTGAGCAGCCCGAGATGGGAGCAGATATCTCAGTATCTGGACGGTGAGTGCAGGGCGCCTGTTTCTCTTTATTGCATTATTGTATTTACTGGATTTTCCTTGTCCTAGCACTTCCGCCAGCTGAGTGGATCTGGGTAGTAGCCCAAGTGTTCATACTGTCCATCTCGTGTAGCTGCACATACAGGTACCGGTGCCACTATTTTGTTACTCTCTTTTTTTGTGTCATGTTATTTTTACTGACACAATATGTTTTCTTCCTCCATGACGCAGACCATTTCTGTATTTACTCCATTCTGGTGCAGTTAACTTAGTTTGTACAGCTAATATATAAATGAATAAAATACACTGACAACCAGGCGGTCTCCCCAACCCTGTAAAAAGGGTGTGTAAATCGCAGACAAAGCCAAAATGGCTTAAGCAGTCACAAAGGAGCAGCTCACATTGCTGGAGCTACTCTGACACCGCCCACATACAATATCTGAAGTTACTATCTAAGGTTTTTGCTGAGTGCCTAGTATTTGTATTAATATTGTGATACTAAAGCAGTGTTGTGTATCATATTGCCACACTGGGAGAAGAAAGCATGCATGCAGCTCCAGTAACATGATCATGACTTACACCATCCTACATGATCACACTTTCTTTAGACTGCTGAAGGTGGTCTGACACTGTCCATGCTAATTACACAGTGGGCTCTGGTTCTTTCCCCTTTAATACAGGGCACTAGAGACTGCCCAGATGTAATTTATTCATTCATTTGCATGTTAGCCATGAAAACCCAACAATACTGGATGCTGCTGTCTCTTTTCACTGTGGAATTTATATGGAGGATTAAGTCAACCTTCTGTCAGCTTTGTGCAGTAAACGGTGAACTCTCATTTTTAAAATAAAGACAACAATTTGCTTCTCTTGATAAAACAATAATTAAAAAAAATACATAATTAATAATAGAGTGTCTGCTAACTAAAAGAATTAAAAAAAGCCTACTAATAATAAAAGTACCTTGGAATACTTCGTAGCTGCAAGAGCAATAAGACTACACAAGAGGTTTTCACAGTGCTCTTCAAATAAGCTCACGTTTGTTAAGTTTTCTCCAATAAGATTGATATACTGATGAGCATAAACAATTTGACCTAAATAAGAGAATAAAACATTGTTAACATGTAACAAAAAAGAACTCAGAAACAAACACTGGGCAAGGAAAAAACATTTTCAAAGTGTTTTTTTCACCAACATGAAAGTGAATGTTCTGTACTATGATAAAAACTAGAGATGAGTGAAGTTACAGTAATTTGATTAGTCACGAACCTCGCAGCTCGGCGGTTGCTGAGTTTATTCTGCATAAATGAGTTCAGCCTTCAGGTGCTCCGGTGGGCTGGAAAAGGTAGATACAGTCCTAGGAGAAAGTCTCCAGCCCACCGGAGCACCTGAAAGCTGAACTCATTTATGCAGGATAAAGTCATCAACTGGCGAGCAGAGAAGTTTGTGACTAATCAAATTACTGTAACTTCACTCATCTCTAGAAAAAAAAAAAAAAAAAAAAGGTCCAGCTTCCTAATATATCTAAGTGTAGCTCCGTATTGGTGTATAGCATATTATATATTTTATCTCTATTTTAGACAGGAGATTATAGATATGAAGGAATAAATATATTAACTGAATATAATATATATATATATATATATATATATATATATATATATATATATATATATATATATATATATGAATAATAATAATACAGCTCCCCTTTATCCGTGCATTTTCCTAGTTTTTGAGCGACGGAACAGGTGATGGCCTTCTCCATAATATTTGACTTTGAAAAGCAGGGAGAGCTCGCGAAGTTCCGCTTGTGGAATTCCACGAGAATTCCGTAGTGTGAACATGGCCTTAGGAGAAATGGTGTTACAAATTATGTGGGGCTTTTTTCCTATTACCCCTTGTGAAAATGAAAAATTTGGGATAACACCAGCATTTCAGTGAAAAAAATATTTTAAAAGATTTCATTTTCACGTCCAACTTCAATGAAAATTATTTAAACACCTGTGGGTAGTTAAGGCTCACTATACCCCTTGTTACGTTCCTTAACCCCTTAAGGACAATGAACATACTCCTACGCCCCCGTTTCCAAGTCCTTAAGGACCGAGGACGTAGGAGTACGTCCTGTCCATTCCCGGCCCCCCGCCACTAGCCGGAGGGGAGCCGGTGCCCAATGCCTGCTGAAATCGTTCAGCAGGCATCGCGGCATATCGCCCAGGGGGGTCATTATGCCCCCCCATGTCGGCGATGGCCGCAGATTGCTGGACAATTCAGTCCAGCGATCTGCGGAGATTCCGGGTCAATCGGGTCTCCAGTGACCCGGAATTACTGGCTGATACTGGCTGAACAGCCATAGCCAACAGGGGTGAGGCGGCACTGGTGCCACCTCACGATTGCCCTGATTCGTCGGCCGGCCGACCAATCAGGGCGCCTGCTGCGGGTGTCACTCCCGCAACCCACTCCGCCCCTCTTCCGGAGGACGTGAGCGGGACGTGCACCCCGGGTGCTGGGGACCCCGATCCCCGGCGTTAATGTTGGGATCAGGGCCCCAGGAGCAGCAGCGGCGGCGGCGAGGGACTGACCTGATGCGACGTGGAGCAGGAGGTGAGTGACAGCCTCCTGCTGTTGCTTAGCAACAGCTCCCAGTATGCAAAAAGGGCATGCTGGGAGCTGTAGTTATGCAACAGCAGGAGGCAGACAACCACCACTCCCAGCATTCCCTTATGGGCATGCTGGGACTTATGGTTTTGCAACAGCTGGAGGCACATTTTTTCTATGGAAAAGTGTACCTTCAGCTGTTGTATAACTACAACTCCCAGCTTGCACAAACAGCTAAAGTGCATGCTGGGAGTTGTAGTGGTGCATCTGCTGGTTGCATAGCTACAACTTCCAGCATGCCCGTTGGCTGTCGGTGACTGCTGAGAGTTGTAGTTTTGCAACAGCTGAAGGCACACTGAGTTAAGTAGCAAACCAGTGTGTCTCCAGCTGTTGCATAACTACAATCCCCAGCCAAAGTAGTATGCCTCCGGCTGTTGCATAACAAGACCCAGCATTTTACCATGTTACCAAACTTGGTGTTTCACAACCAGTGTGCCTCCAGCTGTTGCAAAACTACAACTCCCAGCATGCACTGATAGACCGTACATGCTGGGAGTTGTAGTTTTGCAACAGCTGGATGTTCCCACCCCCCCAATGTGAACGTACAGGGTACACTCACATGGGCGGAGGTTTACACTAAGTATCGGGCTGCAAGTTTGAGCTGCAGCAAATTTTCTGCCGCAGCTCAAACTGCCAGCGAGAAACTACTGTGAACCCCCGCCCGTGCGACTGTACCCTAAAAACACTACACTAACACACAATAAAATAAAAAGTAAAAAACACTACATATACACATACCCCTACACAGCCCCCCTCCCCTCCCCAATAAAAATGAAAAACGTCTGGTACGCCACTGTTTCCAGAACGGAGCCTCCAGCTGTTGCAAAACAACTACTTCCAGTATTGCCAGATAGCCACTGACTGTCTAGGCATGCTGGGAGTTTTACAACAGCTGGGGGCACCCTGTTTGGGAATCACTGGCGTAGAATACCCCTATGTCCACCCCTATGCAAGTCCCTAATTTAGTCCTTAAATGCGCATGGCGCTCTCACTTTGGAGCCCTGTCATCTTTCAAGGCAACAGTTTAGGGCCACATATGGGGTATCGCCGTACTCGGGAGAAATTGTGTTACAAATTTTAGGGGGGTATTGTCTGCTATTACCCTTTTTAAAAATGTACAATTTTTGGGAAACCAAGCATTTTAGGTAAAAAAAAATATTTTTTTTTTTTACATATGCAAAAGTCGTGAATCACCTGTGGGGTATTAAGGTTCACATTACCCCTTGTTACGTTCCCCAAGGGGTCTAGTTTCCAAAATGGTATGCCATGTGGTTTTTTTTTTTGCTGTCCTGGCACCATAGGGGCTTCCTAAATGTGACATGCCCCCCAAAAACCATTTGTCGCTCCTTCCCTTCTGAGCCCTCTACTGCGCCCACTGAACAATTAACATAGACATATGAGGTATGTGCTTACTCGAGAGAAATTGGGTTTCAAATACAAGTAAAAATTTTCTCCTTTTTACCCCTTGCAAAAATTAAAAAATTTGGTCTACAAGAATATGCGAGTGTAAAAAATGAAGATTTTTAATTTTCTCCTTCACTTTGCTGCTATTCGTGTGAAACACCTAAAGGGTTAAAACGCTGACTGAATGTCATTTTGAATACTTTGGGGGGTGTAGTTTTTATAATGGGGTCATTTATGGGGTATTTCTAATATGAAGACCCTTCAAATCCACTTCAAACCTGAACTGGTCCATGAAAAATAGTGAGTTTGAAAATTTTGTGAAAAATTTCAAAATTGCTGCTGAACTTTGAAGCCCTCTGGTGTCTTCCAAAAGTAAAAACTCATAACTTTTATGATGCAAACATAAAGAAGACATATTGTATTTGTGAACAAAAAAAAATTATTTTGAATATCCATTTTCCTTACAAGCAGAGAGCTTCAAAGTTAGAAAAATGCAAAATTTTCATTTTTTTCATCAAATTTTTCACCAAGAAAGGATGCAAGTTACTATAAAATTTTATCACTAAGTTAAAGTAGAATATGTCACGAAAAAACAATCTCGGAATCAGAATGATAACTAAAAGCATCCAAGAGTTATTAATGTTTAAAGTGACAGTGGTCAGATTTGCAAAAAACGCTCTGGTCCTTAAGGTGTAAAATGGCC
Source organism: Hyla sarda (assembly GCF_029499605.1). Lineage (NCBI taxonomy): Eukaryota > Metazoa > Chordata > Amphibia > Anura > Hylidae > Hyla > Hyla sarda. The sequence continues at coordinate 223,804,204 of NC_079191.1, forward strand.
TGGTCCTTAAGGGGTTTAGTTTCCAAAATGGGGTCACATGTGGGTGTTTTTTTTCCTTGTGTGTGTTTATGTCAGAACCGCTGTAAAGATCAGCCACCCCTGTGCAAATCACGTCAAATGTACATGGCGCTCTTACTCCTGAGCCTTGTTGTGCGCCCGCAGACCATTTTACGTCCACATAAGGGGAATTTCGGTACTTGGTAAAAATTTTGGGGGTCTTTTTTTTCCTTTTACCTCTTGTGAAAATGGAAAGTATGAGGCAACACAAGCAAGTTAGTGTAAAAAAACTTTAATTTTTTTTACAATATGCTGGAGTAGACCCCAACTTTACCTTTTCATAAGGGGTAAAAGGAGAAAAAATTTGTAGTGCAGTTTCTCACGAGTATGAAAATAACCCATATGTGGCCCTATACTGTTGCCTTGAAATATGACAGGGCTCCGACGTGAGAGGGTGCCATGCGTATTTGAGGCCTAAAGTATTTTGTGTAGTGTAGCATAGTGTTTCTAGGGTACAGTCACACAGGCAGGGGTTTACAGCGAGTTTCCCGCTGGGAGTTTTACCTGCAGCGGAAACTTTGCTGCATCTCAAACTTGCAGTGAGAAACTCACTGTAAACCCCCGCCCTGTACCCTGTACATTCACATAGAGGGAGGGGGGGCAAACCTCCAGCTGTTGCAAAACTACAACTCTCAGCATGCAGTGACAGCAGGAGGGCATGCTGGGACTTGTAGTAGTATGCCTCCAGCTTTTGCATAACTACAACTTCCAGCATGCCCTTTGGCTGTCCGTGCATGCTGGGGGTTGTAGTTATGGAACAGCTGGAGGCACACTGGTTGCAAACACAGAGTTTGTTACTTAACTCAGTGTTTCCCAACCCATGTGCCTACAGTTGTTGCAAAACAACAACTCACAGCATGCCCAGACAGCCGAAGGCCATGCTGTGAGTTGTAGTTTTGCAACAACTGGAGGAGAACAGTTTGGAGACCACTGTGTAGTGGTGTCCAAACTGTAGCCCTCCAGATGTTGCAAAACTTCAACTCCCAGCATGTCCAGACATGCTGGAAGTTGTAGTTTGGTAACATCTGAAGGGCCAGCATGCCTGGACTGTCTGGGCATGCTGAGAATTGTAGTCTTGCAACATCTGGAAGAGCACAGATTTGAGACCACTGCAGATATTGCAAAACTACAACTCCCAGCATGCCCGAACCGCCAAAGGCTGTCTATGCATGCTGGGTGTTGTAGTTCTGAAACTCCTAGAAGCAGCAAAGATCACTTTACAGCATTCTTCACTGCTGCCTCTGATGCCAACGCTGCCTCCTCCACTTGACTGCCACCAGTCCCAACTGCCTGCGTCGGTCCTCAGGTATGTCTCCCCCCCACTCTGCCCTGACTTCTAGGGGCGGGAAGAGCGGGGGATCTGAACTTTCACCCCCCCCCCCAGTCAACTGAGACACTGTGATTGGTCCACAGGGATCAATCACAGTGATCGCTGACCAGGGCCATTCACAGATGGTCCTGTGGTGTGTTGCAGAACTTGTCTCCCATCGGTAACAGCAGGACTTCTGCCTGTTAACCCGTGCGATGCCGCGCATTGCCGGGTTAACTGAATGACAAACGTAAGTATGCGTGAACTAGCTGCATAACCTGATGTTTATATAAGTCATTCGGCGGGAAGTGGTTAATGTCTGGAATAGGTTTCAACCAGGCTTACATTAAATGGGTACCACAGTAGTATGCTAACCCATTTTTCCACCTTCTTTAGGACTGCCCGGAAATCAAGGGTTATTGGTTCCATGTCATACATTTCCTTCTAAACAGGATGGGAATGCTAGTTACAGAAAACGTATAAAAAACTATTTAGGTGTCCTGAAAAAGTGACAAAAATTTGGAGTTAGTGGCTTAAATTCTACAATACAGATAAGGAAGGTGACAAAGGCTAACATATAGCCGAAACGTTGCACCACTGGTAACAAATAAAAAGACAACAGCTTGCTTTACTTTGGAGTCTGCTGCTTTTGTGCTGTGACCAATTGGTGTGTGGATGTCGATATACGGGACTGATTATCCGGGCGATCACCTGCACTAAACAGTTGGGACCCAATGCTGTTCTCCCTCTTCTCTGCATGTGGCTTAAATTCTACAATACAGATAAGGAAGGGATGGTCTAGTTTGCATCCTCAATATGTTTCCTTTTTCGTTCTCAACTGAAATAAGCATAATGTACAGAGTACTGGTTTTGTAAGAGGTTTATTTTAAATTGATTTTCTAAAGTTTCAGAAAGATGACTAGTCTTGCCTTAATGCTTATCTCGAATTCAACAAAATATTACACAGCTATGCTGGCCTACAAATACTAGCTGAAACACTGATCCTAGTGTACTGGAATTCGGATTATCTATTGTCTCTCTATTTTGTTTCAGATATTTATGCTAGTGCTATTGTAATGCTCTGAAACATGTGCTGTACACTTGTTCATTATGTGGTGGTGCTGTATTCCCATTCTAATCATACATATTGAACACAACTGTATTTCACAGTCACCGCTTTTAACTCTATACTGTCTTTCCCTATTAATAATATATATATATATATATATATATATATATATATATATATATATATATATATATATATATAAAATAGAGGTAGAAACAGCACTCCAAATACGATTAGATCAAACTGTGGTTTTATTCACACATCTGTGCAAAACAGCGACGTTTCGGCTTAACAATAAAGCCTTTATCAAGCATGGCTTTATTGTTAAGCCGAAACGTCGCTGTTTTGCACAGATGTGTGAATAAAACCACAGTTTGATCTAATCATTATTGGAGTGCCGCTTCTACCTCTATTTTGATATTAATTGGGAATTTGTCTGTTCCTGGAGCTAAGCACCCAGCTGAATCTGGAATCCTTGTCACAGTGCTCCTCTTCCTCTACAGTCGGTATATTTATTTTATAAAAACACACACACACACACACACACACACACCACAGAAAATACCTTGCATCTTTTCTTCCAAAATCTGCAGGATTTCCAAAATAGACCAATGTATATCCAGGTGAAGATGAAGCAAATGCCAGGTAGCTGGTAGGACCTGTGAATGAATAAATAAAATAGATAGAAACCATATATCTTTGCTACTGATCAGCATAAAACATTCTGGGTTACATGCTTTTTAAAGTAATCCCCTCAACTCTTAAATGTTAAAAAAAAAAAAAAAAAAAAAATTAACTATACCAGACCGGGACAATTATTTGTGTGATCTAGGAGCCAGTGCTTTTAAGTGTTTAACCCTTTAAATGGGTTCTCCGGTGCTTACACCTCTTATCCCCTATCCAAAGGATAGGGGATAAGATGCCTGATCACGGAAGTCCCACAGCTGGGGACGCCCGGGATCATGCACGTGGCACCCCGTTTGTAATCAGTCCCCGGAGCGTGTTCGCTCCGGGTCTGATTACGGGCGACTACAGGGCCGGTGGAGTGTGACGTCACACGGGGGCGGAGGCGCCCTGTAGTCGCCCGTAATCAGACCCGGAGCGAACACGCTCCGGGGACTGATTACAAACGGGGTGAAGCGTGCATGATCACGGGTGTCCCCAGCTGTGGGACTTCCGTGATCAGGCATCTTATCCCCTATCCTTTGGATAGGGGATAAGATGTGTAAGCACCGGAGTACCCCTTTAAGGAAAATGCCCATTTTGGCCTTAAAAGGAAAACTGTCAGATATTTTCTCCCGCACTATCCACAGGTACTGATGGATACTGCGGGAGCCGCTAATTCCAACGAGCCCTACACCTTACCCAGATCCGCCTGGCCGTTCGCCCGCAATTGTGGTTTTATTCTATGTGTATATCTTGCTGTAACTGGCATGGACGGGGCTTCTGCAGGTTAACTGGCACTGACGTCAGCACCGCTTATGAATATTCATTCCCCTCCCTCCAGTTAGGAGCTGCAAAGAGAGGGAGAGCTGGAGGGAAAGGGGATGAATATTCATAAGCGGCGCTGATGTCTGTGCCAGTTAACCTGCAGAAGCCCCGCCCGTGCCAGTTACAGCAAGATATACACATAGAAGAAAAACTACAATTGCGGGTTAACGGCAGGGCGGATCCGGGTAAGGTAGGGCTCGTTGGAATCAGCGTCTCCCTCACTATCCAACAGTACTGTGGATAGTGCGGGAGAAAATATCTGACAGTTTTCCTTTAAAAGGGGTACTCCGGTGGAAAACAATATTTTGAAATCAACCGGAGCCAGAAAGTTAAACAGATTTGTAAATTACTTCTACTTAAAAATCTTAATCCTTCCTTATCAGCTGCTATATACTACAAAAGGAAGTTCTTTTATTTTTTAATTTCTTTTCTGTCTGACCACACTGCTCTCTGCTGACACCTCTGTCCATGTCAGGAACTGTCCAGAGCAGGATAGGTTTGCTATGGGGATTTTCCCCTGCTCTGGACAGTCCCTGACATGGACAGAGGTGTCAGCAGAGAGCACTGTGGTCAGACTGAAAAGAAATTCAAAAAGAAAAGAACTTCCTGTGGAGCATACAACAGCTGATAAGTACTGGAAGGAATAGGATTTTTAAATAGAAATAATTTACAAATCTGTATAATTTTCTGGCACCAGTTGATTTTAAAAAATAAATAAATAATAAATAGTTTTCCACAGGAGTACCCCTTTAAGGGCAAGGCCAGTTTCATTTTATTTTCTCCTGGCCTTCTAAAATTCATAACTTAAATTTTTCCATTCACAGACACGAGGGCTTGTTTTTGCATGACCAATTGTACTTTGTAATATCACCTCTTTCACCATAAAATGCACAGCGTAACCAAAAATTTTTTATTTTGTGGGGAAGTTAAAATAAAAAACGCAATTTTGCAACTTTTGGATTGAGGGTTTCGTTTTTATACGGTGCACTTTACAATAAAAAAAATAAAAATTCTGTGGGTCAATACGATTAAAATTATACCCATGTTTACACCCCCCCAGGAGCGCTGCTATTGGTCGGACTGATCATCCAACCAATAGCATCCGGCAGAGGAGAGGTTAATGTCCCCCTTCTCGCAGTTCTGCTCGCCCACCGCTTTCAGTCAGCGGGCAGAGCTGTGAGAGAGCCAGGGACTCACGGCTGAACAACAGTCTGTAGTGCAGGGAGAGTTTACAGTAAAGGGATAGGTAGGAGGGTAAAAAAAAAAAAAAAATTTAAAAAATAAATTGCGCAAAACACGGGTATGGTACAAAATAGTTGCGGTCTACCTGGTACAGGTTGCCATGTAGAACTCTTTTGTACTGTCCCAGCACGCTGGCAACACAGGGACATTCCTCCAGTTCCAAGAAGAAGTCCTAAGAGCCCTGATCTTTGGCGACTGGGAAAGAGCAGGCCGGACTTCCCAAGAAACTGGAATTATAGGTGCCAGGATCCCCGGCCAACAGGTGAGGTTCCCCACAGTGGAAAAAAGGGACAATTCCAGAAAAAAATGCAGAGTGTGTCACAAGTGGGGGATAAGGAAGGATACCACCACTCAATGTGACACTTGCCCCGATCATCCGGGCCTCTGCATTAAAAACTGCTTCAGGGAGTATCACACTTCCATGCAGTACAAAATTTTCCCTTTTCATTTTAATTTTCCATAATTTGATTGTATGATTTTATTTCCCACTGTACCCCATTTTAGTAATTTAACCCATGTAATGCTCCTTGAGGGGAGGGGGGGGGGGGGGGTCGGTCCCGCTATTCTGGCTCCATGTAAATACTCAAGGCCCCTAACTGTGCTCCTGCTCTTTAGAGACAGGTGTGCACCCGCAGAGCTGTTTACGCCCAGATAAGAGGTATGTCCTTACTCCAAAGAAATGTACTTTCAGATTTACGGTGACTTTTTCTCCTGGTACCACTTGTGGAAATGAAAAATTAGGGGTAACCCCAGCATTTTAGTGTAAAAAAAAATCTAATTTTTTCCTTTTCCATACCACTTTAATGAACATTTATCAAACACCTGTGAGGTGTTAAGGCTCACTGTACCCCTTGTTACGTTCCTTGAGGGGTGTTCAAAAAAATAGTATGCCATGTGGGGGGTTTTCTGCTGTTCTGGCACCATAGGGGCTTCCTAAAAATATCACATGCCCCCAGAAAAACTCACTCTCCAAAATCCCACTGTCGCTCCTTCCCTTCTGAGCCTTGTAGTGCACCCACAGAGCACTTGACATACACATGAGGTATTTCCTTACTCGAGAGAAATTGGGTTACACATTTTAGGAAGATGTCTCTCCTTTTACCCCTTGTAAAAATTCAAAAACTGGGTCTACATGAACATGCGAGATTGAAGATTTAGAACTTTCTCCTTCAATTTGCTGCTATTCCTGTGAAACACCTAAAGGGTTAACACACTTACTGAATGTCATTTTGAATAGTTTGTATAATTAGGTATTTCTAATATGAAGGCTCTTCAAATCCACTTCAAAACTGAACTGATCCCTGAAAAGTTTCGATTTTGAAAATTTTGTGACAAACTGAAAATTGCCCTCTGATGTCTTCCAAAAGTGAAAACATGTCATCTTTATGATGCCAACATAAAGTAGACATATTGTATATGTGAATCAATATATCATTTATATGGAATGTCCATTTTCCTTATAAGCAGAGAGCTTTAAAAATTTTAAAAGAAAAAAAAAATTCCCAAATTTTTTCATAAAATTTTGGAAATTTTCAACAAGATATGATGCAAGTACCAACAAAATGTAACCACTAACATAAAGTAGAATATGTCACGAAAAAAAAAAACAAATCTCGGAATCAGAATAATCGGTAAAAGCATCCCAGAGATATTAAAGGAGTAGTCCAGTGGTGAACAACTTCTCCCCTAAGTTGCAGATCGCGGGGGGTCCAACCGCTGGGGGCCCCCACGATCTCCTGTACGGGGCCCCGACAGCCCGCGGGAAGGGGGCGTGTCGACCTCCGCACAAAGCGGCGGCCAAGACGCCCCCTCAATACAACTCTATGGCAGAGACGGAGCGCTGCCTTCGGCAATCTCCGGCTCTGCCATAGCGATGTATTAAGGGGGCGTGTCGGCCACCGCTTCGTGCGGTGGTCGACACCCGCTATCTGGCCGGAGAGCCGGGGCTCCGTACAGGAGATCACGGGGGCCCTAGCGGTCGGACCCCCCGCGATCTCAAACTTATCCCCTATCCTTAGGATAGGGGATAAGTTTACCACTGGACTACCCTTTTAATGCTTAAAGTGACAGTGGTCAGAATTGCAAAAAATGCTCCCGTCCTTAGGGTTATAATGGGCTCCGTCCCCAGGGGGTTAAGTGATCAATACTCACTCTTGCCCATGTGAGAAGAGCTTACTGCTGCGCGTCTGTACTGACACTGCATCAGATCTGTGATAGGCTAAGAGCCTCATATTCAGTGGGCACAGTGTTTGGCAGGGTTATATTTGGAGGAAACAGTGGAAGGTTGTATTAACTGTCTTCATAAGGAGGATGAGGATCTTCTGACAAAGTGAGGAACCAATCATATTTGGGAGTCAAACTCTACAGCTGAAAGAAGTAATGGCGGTCTGGACCAGTTGGCGGAAAAAATAAAATAAAAAATAAAAAAGACTTAAAAAAATAAGATGTCACCTGTGAGTCACATATCCCATCAGAGCTGTAGTCACTTTTAAATTCAACAATTATGAAGAGTGAAACAACCCCCAGTGTTCCCCAAGCACAGTAATATCATACTGGGGGCTGTAGCCTCACATGGTGAAAACTTATTTAGCGCTTTATTCTTCCATGGTAATTAGTATATTTGATTATTATAAGTAGTTTTGCATTTGTCGCTGCACCGTGGCCATCCAATACTCTGAATTGGGAACCTGTTACTTTTAATCGCACAACTGCAACTAGGCCATAACCAGACAGGTAAAAAAAAAAAAAAAGGTAAAGTGACATCCTAGGCAAGTCCTGTCCCCATCCACAAACTAGCTCGGAAGCGTAGCTAGAAGTAAAAAGCATCCCAGAGTTATTAATGCGTACTCCGCTGGAAAACATTTTTCTTTAATTCAACTGGTGCCAGAAAGTTAAACAGATTTGTAAATTACTTCTATTTCAAAATCTTAATCCTTTCAATACTTATTAGCTGCTGTATGCTCCACAGGAAGTTCTTTTCTAATTTCTTTTCTGTCTGACCACAGCACTCTCTGCTGACACCTCTGTCCATGTCAGGAACTGCCCAGAGCAGGAGAGGTTTGCTATGGGGATTTGCTCCTACTCTGGACAGTTCCTGAGGCAGAAATAGGTGTCAATAGAGAGTACTGTGATCAGACAGATCAAAAAAGAAAATAAACTTCCTGTGGAGCAAATAGCAGCTGATAAGTACTGGAAGGATAAAGATTTTTAAATAGAAATAATTTACAAATCTGTTTAACTTCCTGGCACCAGTTGATTTCCAGAAAAATGTTTCCCAGTGGAGTACCCCTTTAAAGTGACAGTGGTCACGTGCAAAAAATGGCTGGGTCCTTAAGAAAATGGGCTATGTCCTTAAGGGGTTAAAGGGGTATATCCTCCCCAGTGGAATTTTTTATTTTTTATTTTTTTTATATATCAACTGGTACCAGGAAGATTTGTAAATTACTTCTATTAAAAAAATCTTAATCCTTCCAGTACTTATTAGCGGCTGTATACTACAGAGGAAGTTCTTTTCTGTCTGTCCAGGAACTATCCAGAGCAGGAAAAAATCCCCACAGAAAACATATGCTGCTCTGGACAGTTCCTAAAATGGACAGAAATGTCAGCAGAGAGCACTGTGGACAAACAGAAAAGAAATCCAAAAAGAGAAGAAATTTCCTCTGTAGTATAGAGCCGCTAATAACTACAGGAAGGATGAGGATTTTTTTAATAGAAGTTATTTATCTGTAACTTTTTGGCACCAGTTGATTTAAAAGTAAATAAAAAAATAGATTTTTTATGCTTACTGTAAAATCTCTCAGGAGGGTCCATTGGGGACACAGACCGTGGGTATATGATCTTGCCGCTAGTAGGCACCGACACTAGGAATATTAAAAAATAAAAATTAAAAAAAGTCACCCCTCCTGGCAGGAGATACCCTGCCTACTGACCCTGAGCTAATCAGTTTAGGCGCAAAGCAGTAGGAGGCAGCTGACAGAAAAAGAAACCAGCAGGAGTCCGAGGGAATCAGACAAAAAAAAAGGAAACCGAGCCACACCTCGGACAACTAATGAAACTTGTACCCAAACCATGGTTGGGCGCTGTGTCCCCCAATGGACCCTCCGAGAAAGAGATTTTACGGTAAGCATAAAAAAAAAAAAAAAAATCTACTACTCGGTCGGCATCCATTGGGGGGACACAGACTGTGGGACGTACCAAAGCAGTCCCCGGGGTGGGGATAAAAGTACTCAACTCAAAATCAAACAGAGGTCTGTGTTCTCCCAATGGATGCCAACCGAGAATTTTTTTTTCCACCGGAGTACCCCTTTAACCTCTTAAGAAAGGATGCAGGGCATACCTGTAGGGCCTGAGACCACAACCTTTCTATAATGCGGGGCCATGGCCTGCCTCCAACAACGGCCGGGACCCGTGGCTAATAGCGCGTAGCAATTATCGCGGTGCGGCATGCTATTAACCCTTTAAAGTGAAAGCAAACTACTCCCGGCTAGCTCAGTCAGCTGTTCGGGACCGCTGTGGCGAAATCGCGGCATCCCAAACAGCTGGAGGACACAAGGAGGGTCCCTACCTTCCTCCTGTGTTTCCAATCGTAGAATGATTGCTCCCTGCCTGAGATTCAGGAATGAGCAGTCAAGCGGTAGAATCATTGATTAATGTTATCCTATGGAATAACAATGACCAATGTAAAAGATCAGTGTGTGCAGTGTTATAGCCCAGCATCAGTGTGTGCAGTGTTTTAGCCCAGTTTGAATAACCCCCCTTTTCCCATTTAAAAAAACAAAAAACAAACACTGTGTAAATAAAAAACAAACATGTGGCATCGCCGCATGCGGAAATGTCCGAATTATTAAAATATATCGTTAATTAAACCACACGGTCAATGACGTAAGTGCAAAAAAATTCCAAAGTCCAAAATGGTCACTTTTTATATCATGAAAAAAGGAATAAAAAGCGATCAAAAAGTCAGATCAATACAAAAATGGTACTGCTAAAGACTTCAAATTATTGCACAAAAAATTAGCCCCGAAAAATTAGCCCATACTGCCCCGAACGCAGAAAAATAAAAAAGTTATAGGGGTCAGAAGATGATAATTTTAAACAAATTTTCCTGCATGTAGTTATGATTTTTTCAGAAGTACGACAAAATCAAACCTATATAAGTAGGGTATTGTTTTAATTGTATGGACCTACAAAATAAAGTGTCATTTTTACCCAAAAATTTTCTGCGTAGAAACGGAAGCCCCCAAAAGTTACAAAATTGCATTTTTTCTTCAATTTTGTCACACTTTTTTTTTTCTGTTTCTTGGGTAGATTTTTGGGTAAAATGACTGATGTCATTACAAAGTAGAATTTGTTGCACAAAAAATAAGCAATCACATGGATTTTAAGGTGCAAAATTGAAAGAAAGAATTATGACTTTTTAAAGGTAAGGAGGAAAAAACGAAAGTGCAAAAACTGAAAAACCCTCAGTACTTAAGGAGTGAAATCACCCTATTCTGACCCCCTCTAACTCTCTAATTTTTCCTTACACGGAGCTGTAGGAGGGCAAATTTTTGCGCCATGATCTGTAATTTTTATTGGTACCACTTTTTTTTATCACTTGTTTTATTTTTCTGGGATGTTATGTGGCCAAAAAGCAGCAATTTCTGCCTTTTTTCTTTTATAAACATTTACACCGTTCAACATACGGATTCATTACATATATTATAAATATATTATAATAGTTCAGACATTTACAAATGTGCCAATACAAAATGTATTATTTTTTTACGCTTTGTATTTATTAGTAAAACGGGGAAAAGGGGAGATCTTAATTTTTATTGGGGGGAGGGGCTTTTACACATTTATTTTACACTTTTTAACCCCTTGGGGATGGAGGTTTTTCCCGTTTTTTTTGCACTTTCGTTTTTCCTCCTTACCTTTTGAAAATCAGAACTCTTTCAATTTTGCACCTAAAAATCCATATTATGGCTTATTTTTTGCGCCACCAATTCTACCTTGTAATGACATCAGTCATTTTACCCAAAAATCTACAGCGAAACAAAAAAAAAAAAAAAAAAAAAACCATTTTGTAAATTTGGGGGCTTCTGTTTCTACGCCGTACATTTTTCAGGAAAAATTAAACCTTCTCTTTATTCTGTAGGTCCATACGATTAAAATGATACCCTACTTGTATAGGTTTGATTTTGTCGTACTTCTGGAAAAAAAAAAATCACTACATGAAGGAAAATGTATATATGTTTAAAATTAGGGATGTCCCGATACAGATACTAGCCATTTGCATGGTGTCGGGGACCTCGTGGTATCATGGTATCTCGTTTAATGACCCAGATACCATGCCCGATACCTGGGGCCGCTCTGCTGCCCCGTTCTTCCATCCTCCCGTTCGCATCCTAGTGTTCCATGGAGGACCATGTGACACACACCTCACTCCGTCTCCTCACCCTACGCCCGGCGTAACGCTACGCAGGAAGCAGAGTGACATGTGTGTCACATGGTCCTCCATAGGACGACATGATGCGGACCAGAGGACGGGAGAACGGGGCAGGAGAGCGGCAGCACCTGCACCCGACCCGAGGAGGTGAGCTGCCTGCAAGGAGGGGGCTGCTACTAATGTCTAAAGAGGGGGGGCCCAGCTGCTGTGTAAAGGAAGGGGGGGGCCCGGCTGCTGTTTAAATGGGGGCCCACTGTCTAAAGGGGGGCTGCTACTAATGACTGCAAGGGGGCTGCTGCTAATGTCTGCAAGGCAATCTTACAGCAGAGTCACCTGCACTAACTTGAATTTATAAGTAGATAGGTCAGGTGACCTGGTTTCTACCGCTGCTCACCATGTGGTCATCGGCTTCACCGCCAATGCAAATTCCCTGTTCTGTCCAATAGAGGAGAAATATTTGCTCATACTACAGCAGCCGCCTCCATTGTACACAACAAGGAACCCACATATCAGCACGGTAAGCATCGCCAGAAACCGCGTCACCCTGCTGTCAGATTCCCTTTAAAATAGAAGTACTCGTATTGGCGAGTACCAGAATTAAAGTATCGGTACTCGTACTCTGTCTTTAAAAAAAATGGTATCGGGGCATCCCTATTTAACCCCTTAAGGACGCAGGACGTAAATGTACGTCCTGGTGAGGTGGTACTTAACGCACCAGGACGTACATTTACGTCCTAAGCATAACCGCGGGCATCAGAGCGATGCCCGTGTCATGCGCGGCTGATCCCGGCTGCTGATCGCAGCCAGGGACCCGCCGGCAGTGGCCGACGCCCGCGATCTCGCGGGCGTCCGCCATTAACCCCTCAGGTGCCGGGATCAATACAGATCCCGGCATCTGCGGCAGTTCGCCATTTAAATGAACGATCGGATCGCCCGCAGCGCTGCTGCGGGGATTCGATCATTCATAACGCCGCACGGAGGTCCCCTCTCCTTCCTCCGTGCGGCTCCCGGCATCTCCTGCTCTGGTCTGTGATCGAGCAGACCAGAGCAGGAGATGACCGATAATACTGATCTGTTCTATGTCCTATACATAGAACAGATCAGTATTAGCAATCATGGTATTGCTATGAATAGTCCCCTATGGGGACTATTCAAGTGTAAAAAAAAAATGTAAAAAAAATGGAAAAGTAAAAGTAAAAAAAAAGTGAAAAATCCCCTCCCCCAATAAAAAGTAAAACGTCCGTTTTTTCCTATTTTACCCCCAAAAAGCGTAAAAAACATTTTTTATAGACATATTTGGTATCGCCGCGTGCGTAAATGTCCGAACTATTAAAATAAAATGTTAATTATCCCGTACAGTGAACGGCGTGAACGAAAAAAAATAAAAAAAGTCCAAAATTCCTACTTTAATACATTTTATTAAAAAAAAAAATATAAAAAATTTATTAAAAGTTTTTTATATACAAATGTGGTATCAAAAAAAAGTACAGATCATGGCGCAAAATATGAGCCCCCATACCGCCACTTATATGGAAAAATAAAAAAGTTAGAGGTCATCAAAATAAAGGGATTATAAACGTACTAATTTGGTTAAAAAGTTTGTGATTTTTTTTAAGCGCAACAATAATATAAAAGTATATAATAATGGGTATCATTTTAATCGTATTGACCCTCAGAATAAAGAACACGTCATTATTACCATAAATTGTACGGCGTGAAAACAAAACCTTCCAAAATTAGCAAAATTGCGTTTTTCGTTTTAATTTCCCCACAAACAGTGTTTTTTGGTTGCGCCATACATTTTATGATATAATGAGTTATGTCATTACAAAGGACAACTGGTCGCGCAAAAAACAAGCCCTCATACTAGTCTGTGGATGAAAATATAAGAGAGTTATGATTTTTAGAAGGCGAGGAGAAAAAAATGAAAACGTAAAAATTAAATTGTCTGAGTCCTTAAGGCCAAAATGGGCTGAGTCCTTAAGGGGTTAAAAATTGTCATCTTCTGACCCCTATAACTTTTTTATTTTTCTGCATACAGGGTAAATTTTTTGCACCGTGATCTGAAGTGTTAATTGTATTGATCTGGCTTTTTGATCACTTTTAATCTTTTCATGATATAAAAAAAGTTACCAAAAATACGCTATTTTGGACTTTGGCATTTTTTTTGCACGTACGCCGTTGACCGTGCAGTTTTATTAACAATATATTTTTAGAATACGGATATTTTCGCACGCAGCGATACCACATGTTTATTTTTATTTAGAATTTTTTTTTTTTTTTATGGGAAAAGGGGGGTGAGCTCCCAAACGGGGCTATAACACTGCACACACTGATCTTTGACACTGCTCAATGATTTCTCATAGGAAACCATTGATCAATGATTCTGCCGCTTGACTGCTCATGCCTGGATCTCAGGCACTGAGCAGTCATTCGGTGGTCGGACAGCTTAGAGGAAGGTAGGGGCCCTCCTGCTGTCCTGTAAGCTGTTCGGGATGCCGCGATTTCCCCGAAGCTATCCCGAACAGCCCACTGAGCTAACCGGCAAGGTCTTACTTTCACTTTAGATGCAGCATTCAACTTTGAATGCCACATCTAAAGGGTTAATAGCACGCGGCACCACGATCAGTGCCGCGCGCTATTAGCCACGTGGCCCTGCGTTATAGAGAGTGGGCAGAGGGCATATAGGTATGCCCTCCGTCCCCAACAGGTTAAAGTGTACCTGTCGTCAACAAAAACTTTTTATATATTGTCGATAACATAATAGGCCTCATTTACTAAGCTGAAACCGACCAGTTTTTGTCTGGTTATTTTGGCGCAGAGTGTCATAGACATGTCTACGCCAGTGTGCGCCTGGAAAATCCGACAGTGTACTGTGCAAATCCTAAAAGGGGCGTGGTCTGCATCAAAGGGTCGTGGTCGACCCAAAAAGGGGTGTGGTTTCCGAACACGACCGATTTACAATTGAAGTCACAGAAAATCCTGTGGGTAAATGGCTGGAAATATCCACCTAGAAAAAGCTGTTCAAAAAATGTTCCCGACTTTTCCCAATAGTAAATCGAGAGGAATCCTGCAAGTCTGAAACAACTTTTCCCACTAGTAAAAACCCGACACTCTTAGTAAATGAGTCCCAATATGTATCTTTGTAATATACATTGGTTAAAAAATGTGTATATATTTGTCCCTGCAGCTACTGCATGTGTGCCATGAGGAGTCCAAATACAGGAAGTGAGGGCAGAACAAGCAGGGCTCTGTGCACTAAGGAAAAGCAGGACAGTGTGCACTGAGGCTCTATAACATGCTCCAGACTCATACATCAGGATGATTGTCAAGCCAGGAGCCTACACAGAGCCCTGCTTGTCCTGCCCTCACTTCCTGTATTTGGACTCCTCAGAGACACACATGCAATAGCTGCAGGGACAGCATTTTTTCGCCCAAAAATATAACCAATGTATTTTACAAATATACATAGAATGGTATTATCTACATTATATAAAACATTTTTGTTGATGACAGGTACACTTTAAATGTTCCCATAGGGGACTATTTACAGCAACCATTAGATTGCTAATACTGTTTAGTGTTATGCTTAGGTGTAGCACTAATCAGTATTATCGGTGATCTACGGCTGTAAGGCAGAGCAGAGAAGAAGACGCCAGGACAACGGACACCTCTGTCCGCCACCTTGGCTTATCTGATCCCTGCGGCCGTCCCATAGGTGATCAGATCAGCCCTTAGAAGTGCCAAATTGCCGCAGATGCTGTGATCTGTATTGATCACGGCCCCTGGCTGCTGATAGCCGCTAGGACCTGCCGTGCATTATGCATGCACTGTTCCAATTCCCACGTCATGTACAGAAAGTAAATGTACGTCCTCGTGTGTGAAGTACCAACACACCAGTATGTCCATTTATGTCCATTGTACTTAAGGGGTGAATGTTCTATTGTGGCATAGCCTCAGACAATCCAGCTCCATGCATTTATTGGAGAATAAAATTATTTCAAGCCAGCTAAATTCAAGTCAAATGCACAGAGGGCTGGAAGGAGAACTTTCTAGGACAAGCTTTTGGAGGTGGGGTTTGTGTCATGTCTTCAGCTTTACCACCACCACCTATAACTCATGCATCTCTAGTAATAAAATTCCATTATTTAATATATTTCACAGAACTGGTCATCACTCAAATTTGTTTCTGTCCCATTGGGGCTCATACTCTTATTTCTAAATTGACCTATCAGTATGTTTTGTAGGAGGAAACCCATGCAAACATGGACAGATGAGATTACAGATAAGATTTGAATCCAAGACCAAAGTGCTGCAAGGCAACAGTGCTAAACACTAAACCACTGTGTTGCCATAAGAAAAACAAAATGTCAATAGAATATCAATGCTATATTTTACTCACAGATTGGGCCCAACATCAATATAATAGGAGGAAGACAACATGGCTGCTTTCATCCAGCAACAGCATCACATGTTAAATTATGTGATCGTAGTTGAGCTGCAACAAGAAAAAAGCACACAACTAGCACTAAGCTAATCTATGTATAATGTACTACATTTTAAACTGCAATAATATTGATACAGGAGAGAAAAAAATAAAAAAAAATAAGAGGTTCTTAGCATCCCTTTTAACCAAAAGGTGTGTGCCAACCCACCATGATAACAACAACATAGATACAGCCACACTCCCACTCTTTTCCACACACAATATCTCCTCTATAGCCGTGTTGCAGTTTAAAATGTTTCACACATCGATTGATATTGAGAGAAAATCTATATATCTATATCTATCTATCTATCTATATATATATCTATATATATCAGCTTAGTGCTAGCAGTGTGTTGCTGTAATTGCTAACATCTGTAATAGTTGTGTTTGGATGTGCTGACCAGTTTTTGGTTTTGGTATTTGAAAAAAAAAAAAAAAAACATCCATGTTTTTCTAATTCAATACAACCTCTTAAAGTCTGTAAGACAGAATTTGGCCTTGACTTAAAACATGCCACACATATACTGTACAAACCTTGCCATGGTGCTGAATAGAAAATGATCCAAGAACATTGTTTGGGAGATCACTTAAACCTCCTATGTACAAGTGGAGCCCATGTAGCTCTTCAATCAGTTTAGAGGGAAGCTGGCCATTCAGTTCCTCATATGGATGAGTTAGCGAACCTTCAGAATACCTTGAGGCATCTAGAAACCTAAAAAAATTATTTTGATATAAAATATTTAAAAAAAATATTATATATTTTTTTGCTAAAGGGGTGTCATTAAACTGCACCTATCATAATGCCTCTCTAAAGAAGTTACAAAGTGTCAGCGCATTAAGTGGTTAATTCTTACACTACACATTAGGAAACCCATCAACATTTGTGGAAAAAGACAATTTGAAACATTGCAGCATCTTAGAGCAAATCGTACATAATTGTAAAACAGAGGACTCGCATTGGCACTCTGGTCATCACAAGGCTCCAAGTAATTGGGGTGGTCGCTGGCAGCTTCTCACCCTGCTGGCCTTGACTGATAGACCACTTGGTATTCTTGCCTAGGGAGAGATCTCAGTCACGGCTGGCAGGTTGGGTTATGCTGCCAAGGACTGCCCTGATAATTCAGAGTCTTCTTCCCAGCCTATGTTATAACTATAAATCCTCTGAAATTATGCAGCATTTCATAGGGACTCAAGTCGTTGTAATATGGCAGACTGTCCCTGTCCTGCTGCCTGTTTCCAAATGTTCTTTGGAAAAAAACAGCAATCTGACTGACTAGGTGCATTGCAAAACTACTCCACTTTCTTCAGCTGAAACCAGAGAAAGGTTTGAGTGCTCAGAAGGAAATTAAAGTATCAATCATAGAAGAGGGAGAGATTTATCAAAAATTTATGTAGAGGAAGAGTGGGGCAGTTGCCCATAGCAACCAGATTGCTTCTTTCATTTTTAACAAAGCCTCAGAGAAATGAAAAATGCTATCTAATTAGTTGCTATGGGCAACTGAACCACTCTTCCTCTACACAGGTTTTAATAAATCTCCACTTTTGTGCCTGGGTATTTGTTCTTTTGTGAAATAAAAAATAAATAAATAAATAAAAGATTCTTATTTAAAAAAAAGAAACATAAATCATACTCTTAGCTGAGTATTGAAAACATTTCTTAATATCAAAAGAAAAAACAACAGCAAATATACCAGCATTGTACTAATGTGTAGGTACCGTATTTTTCGCCCTATAGGACGCACCGGCGCATAAGACGCACCCAATTTATAGGTGCAAAATCTAAAAAAAAATTTCGATTTTGAACCCAATAGTGGTCTTCAACCTGCGGACCTCCAGATGTTGCAAAACTACAACTCCCAGCATGCTGGGAGCTGTAGTTTTGCAACATCTGGAGGTCCGCAGATTGAAGACCACTGCATAGGAGGTAATACTGACGTGTACCCGCCGCTCCGGACCAGTCACCGCTGCCCTGGATGTCGCTCCATCACTGTCGCCGTGTCCCTGTCGCTCCGGAACGTCTCTGCTGCTGGCCGGGTATCCTCGCTCTCCGTCGCCGCCATCATGTCGTTACGCACGCCGACGCACGTACGCGACGACATGATGACGAGGAAGGAGAGCGCCGGCCATACAGGGGATCCCTGAACGGAGAAGACACCGAGGAGGCAGGTAAGGTCCCTCCCGGTGTCCTGTAACCACTAACCTGGCTATTCAGTCGGGCTGTTCGGGACCGCCGCGGTGAAATTGCGGCGGTCCCCGACAGCCCGACTGAACAGCCGGGTTAGTGTCACTTTCCCTTCAGACGCGGTGGTCAGCTTTGATCGCCGCGTCTGAAGGATTAATACAGGGCATCACCATGATAGGTGATTTCCTGTATTAGCCGCGGGTCCCAGCCGTTGATGGCGCAGGGACCGCCGCCATAGGGGTGTATTCGCCGTATAAGACGCACCGACTTCCCCCCCCCCCCCAGTTTTGGGGAAGAAAAAGTGCGTCTTATACGGCGAAAAATACGGTAGCTTCTATTCCATAAAACTTTGACTAGTTTATAAATGTAAATTATAAAGTGAGGCATGTTACAAGAAAGGACTTACCTGTATAAAAATACTTTTACGTAATGTAAAAACTTTATGCACTGGTTTCTTATTTCTTCGGCCTCATAGTGAATGTTACTTACTTGTCCTTGAAGGAGGAGAAGGAAAAAAAAAAAAAGTTTTTAACATTGTTTCATCAAGTCTTCAACACAAAACTATGGAGTAGATTTGGAAGACTGTCTAAGGCCATGTTCACACAGCCAAAATTGTGTTGAAAGTCTACCAGAATATACAGGCGGACATTCTGCACATTTACTTGATTCAGCGGCACTAATATGCGGAATGTCCGCCCGTAATTTCCGGTGGGCATTTCACACAATTTCAGCCATATGAACACGGCCATAGACAGTCTATATAAACAGCAATTAATTTCTGAGCAGAATTCACATAAATGTTGAACAGGTTTAATGTTTCTGCGGACACCAGAACAGGCAGGAACATCGGCTGCAGAAATTCCGCCGTGTACACAGTGCAGCAGAATCCCATTGAAATTGGACTCTGCTGCAGCTGAATTTACAAGTGGGATATTCCTGTGGAATTTCGATCGGAAATTCCAGCGTGTGCACATGGCCTGAAAGAAAAAGTTTGCCAATAGCAACCAAATCACAGAGCAGTTTTATTTTTCAAGATAAAAAAAAAAAAAATTAAAGCTGCCTTATGATTATTTGATATGGGCAACAAAAGGCCGTTTTCCTATACAGTGGTCCCTCAAGTTACAATATTATTTGGTTCCAGGAAGACCATTGTATGTTGAGACCAGAACTCTATGGAAACCTGGTAATTGGTTCTGAAGCCCCAAAATGTCATCCAAAAATAGGAAAATGCAAAGAAAAATAAGTAGTACAGATAAAACAAATCCTTACATATAAAAGTAAGGAAGAGCTGCTGGCAACTGTAAATCACTGTCTATGTCAGTGTTTCCCAACCAGGGTGGCTACAGCTGTTGCAAAACTACAACTCCCAGCATGCCCGGACGGCCGTTGGCTGTCCGGGCATGCTGGGAGTTGTAGTTATGCAACAGCTTGAGGCACCCTGGTTGGGAAACAATGGTTTAAGTAGAGGACTGGAGCTTCTTCAGGGACCTATACAGTACACACAGTGTCCCAAATGGAGCCGCCCTGGCACAGGTAAGGAGTAGTACAGAACTTGTAGTTCATCCCTGTACTGTAGGGGGCGCTACCAGACAGCCAGTCAGTGCTTGCACCTCAGTAATACAGGTGATTTACCAGTCAATGCCCATTCTGATTGGTCAGTTCCTCCAGTTCTGACATGTCTCACAGATCTGGACTGTCCATAGTATTGTATGTTGAGTCTGGTTTCAAGTTACAATGGTCCAGAAAAAAACATTGTATGTTGAGGCCATTGTAAGTTGAGGGATCACTGTATCTGCCACTGGCTTTTTATTATTATTATTATTTTTATTTAAAAGGTTTCATAGTCACACAAAAATCTATAATGTGTTCATATAGTTTATGATGGTAGATTGTTGCAGTGAAGATGGGATGTAAAATTCCATCTATGCTGTGAAATTACAGTGGATTTGCAGTAAGATGCATAGCGAAAATATTCCAGCATGTCTAGAGTTACCCTAATGGTGTTTTGACCATAGTGGCACCATGTGGCAAACAGTGGCTGCACTGTATTTATGTACCGACATGTGCCATGTTGGAGAATAAATTACACACTGTTTAACCCCTTAAGGACATCAAGTTTTTTTTATTTTTACACTTTTTCCTCCTCGCCTTCTAAAATCCATTATGCTTTTAATTTTCCACATAGAGACCCATAAGAGGGCTTGATATTTCTGCCACCAACTGTACGTGTAATGACATCATTCATTTTACCATCAAATCTACAGTGAAACAAAAATGAAAAAAATTAGTTGAGGGGCAAAATTAAAAAAAAAAAAAAAAAAAAAAAAAAAAAAAAACACTTGCCATTTTTGGGGGCTTTTGTTTCTACGCAGCACACTTTTTGGTAAAAATGACATGACATATCTTTATTTTGTTGGTCCATACAATTAAAATGATACACAACTTAAATAAGTTTTGTTTTATTTAAATAAAAAAGAAAATGAAATACAAATATTAAAACTTTCAGTATATATTTAAAAAAAAAAAAAAAAAAAAAAATATAGAAGTACTTTTCCGTATACGGGGATGTATGGGGCTCTTTTTGCGCTGTGATCTGTTCTTTTTAATCGGTACCATTTTTGTTTTGATGGGACTTTCATTATTTTTTTTCCTGGAATATAAAGTGGCCAAAATCAGCAATTCTGGACTTCTGTATTTTTTTTTATGTTTTCACCATTTCCCTTGCGGTTTGATTATATTTTTATAGATATATATCTTTACATATGCTATAATACCACATGTTTATTTCTGTTTGCATAATTTTATTTACTAAATAGAAAGGGGGGGGTGATTCAAACTTATTAGGGAAGGGGCTTATTCACAATAATTGGCAATTCAAGGGACATTAATGGAAAAATTAAGGGACCCTCCACAAGTCATCTGAGCTGATTGGGAGTCCATTTTCTTGACATGGTTTTGAGAAGCTCTCTGAGGTAGCAAGACTTTGCAATCAATTTTGATTGTGGCATCTAAAGGATTAATGTCAAACAATGGGCCAATTAGTGATGTCTGGCATTAGCTGATTAGAGATGAGCGAATTTACAGTAAATTCGATTCGTCACGAACTTCTCGGCTGTTGATGACTTATCCTGCATAAATTAGTTCAGCTTTCAGGTACTACGGTGGTCTGGAAAAGGTGGATACAGTCCTAGGAAAGAGTCTCCTAGGACTGTATCCACCTTTTCCAGCCCACGGGAGCACCTGAAAGCTGAACTCATTTATGCAGGATAAGTCATCAACTGCCGAGCCGAGAAGTTTGTGACGAATCGAATTTACTGTAAGTTCGCTCATCTCTAGTGCTGATAGCAGCTAGGACCCACCAGGTATGAAGTGTTTCTAACTTGTGTGTGCGCTTTATACAATGGAAGCGAGACTAGGACATACATTTATGAGTAAATTTTCTTGTCTTTGCATTGCATCACAGTATATTACTGGGTGAGAAAGTTCTTTAAAGGGTTACTTTGCTCTCCAGAACTCAATGTTGCGAACGCTGGGTGCAGGCTTCCGTGTTCACGCCCACCCCCTCATTTCGTCACACCCCGTCCCCTCAATGAAAGTTTATGGGAAAGGGGCGCAACGGCCGTTACGCCACCTCCAGGAAGTGATGTCACGAGGGGGCGGGCGTGAACACGGAAGCCCGCACCCAGCGTTCGGAACATTGAGTTCCAGACACTGGGGAGCAGAGTAACCCTTTAATGCACCAATCTTAACTAGGGCTGCAATGATTAATTGATGTAATCGATTAAAATCGATAACGGGATTCGTTGTCGACGAATCCAGTTATCGAATAATCGCCCGATTCGTTGTCAGTGGCGGCAGTGAATGAATGAAGCAGACATGTCACCGCCGCTGCCCTGCTCCTAGTGCAATCAGTGGACCGCCGGGACATGTGTATTCTCTGCTGCTCATCTCCGTCTGGTACAGAGATGAGCAGCAGAGAATAGACATGTCCCGGCTGTGCGCTAGGAGCACAGCAGCAGTGGGGACATGTCGGGCGGGGGCAGCAGGGCCCCCCTTTAGACTGCAGCCCCCACCCTTGTAGACAGCTCACCTACAGCTGTCCTCTGTCGGGTGCTGCCGCTCCGCGGCCCAGTTATCCCGTCCGCATCAGGTTGTCCTATAGAGGACCATGTGATTTACACGTCACTCCACCTCCTCCCCTGCGCCCGGCGTAACGTTACGGAGGAAGCAGAGTGATGTGTGTGTCACATGGTCCTCCATAGCGTGATGTGTTTTGCAGCTAAATCAAGTGAGTGTTGAATCAGTTGATTTTAGTCATGATATTCTTTGTTGGCTTCTTACAGTTTTTTTTTCTCCATGTTTACAAAGTGAGAAAGGAGAGATTTTAAAGAGTGAAAATACTGTTGCACACTTGGGTACTGTATTTATCGGCGTATAACACACATTTTTTAAGCTAAAATTTTAAGCTTAAAGGGTTACTTCGCTACCCAGCGTCCGGAACATTGAGTTCCAAGCGCTGTGTATGTGCTTCCATGTTCACGCCCACCCCCTTCCGTCACACCCCCTCCCATAGACTTGAATTGCGGAGGCGGGAAATGACGTCACATGACAGGGCGTGACGTCACGAGATGGCAGGCGTGAACACGGAAGCCTGCACACAGCATTTGAAACTCAATATGCCAGACCCTGGGTTGCGGAGTAACCCTTTAAAGTCTATCTGGGTGTTATATGCTGATACACTCTTTCTGGCCCCCCAGAAGCCGCTGTGGTTCAATGATTTAAAGCGGCCCCTTTAAATCATGTAACTGCAGCGGCTTCTGCTGGGCCAGAGCATCCTCTCCACCCGGTTCCCATCCCCGGCTTTCATATTTACCTGTCCGCATGCTCTGTTGGCGTCCTGCCCTGTCGCTGTCCACTGCATGCTGATGAGTGATGTCATATTGAGGACGTCCCTCGTCAGCATGCAGCGACTGCACAGGATGCCGCCAGAGCTTGCAGGAACGTGCGGGCAGGTAAATATGAAAGCCGGGATGGGAACTGGGCAGTGGGAGTCCTTGGGCCCTTTAAATCACTGAACCGCAGCTGCTTCTGCAGGAAACATTTATCGGGGTACGCACACACTTACACGGATCCTCATTTTAAAAAGGTTATTTGGATAGAAAAAAAAAAAAGTTCTAACCCAAATTTCCTTGGGAAAATGAGGGTGCGTGTTATAGGCCGGTGTGTGTTATACCGCGATAAATACTGTAACTTTTACCCCATATATTGCACTTTTTCAATGTAATAAAAATGCTTTCAAAATTTTTTTTTTTAAACTTACCAAAGTCAAATGAAATTGGCTGTGATAAACCTTCAAGCGCATTTATTTTTTGTCTTAAGAAAATAAACAGAAAAAAATTTCATATGAAACAGATATTACACAATTCCTAAAGCAACATTTAGTCTCCTATGACATTACATTTCAGCACATGCACACAATCACTTCATAGGAGATATCAATAGTTCCTGATGATGGGAAATAAATCTAAAACGAGGCTCAAATTCAGACTGCCGTTTTTATATTTCCCATAAAATCATTACAACCTGACACAGAGTCCTTGTTGATAGGTCATCATGTATAAAAACAAATGGAAAAAGTTAGGTTGTGAAAAAGGTATTTGGATGTAGATGGTGGTACCCTTGCAGTCGCCCATTCAGCTTCTTGCACATACACGTTTATTTAGTGGGAATCAAAAGCATAATCTGTTGCGATTTTTAAGCTCCACAAAAACATATATTGCTCGAGAAGTGTCCTGAACTTAGTTATTGTTAACTCCATTGGGCCCCTGCCAGTCTGCCACAGTATACGTCGCCATTTTGACAGAATGCTGACAAATACCTGAGCAAACCATGCGTACCCAGCCTTACACAGAAACTTTAGCATGTAATATCACAAACTGCTTTCTTCAAGTAGGAAGAAGCTGAGGTCACATCCAACAGGAATTCGTCAGATTCCAAAACTTTTTATATGTAGTTACTGATTAAAATGAAAGACGTTTTTGTAATTTAGGTTGTTTAAAACTTTTTGAATATTTAATATAGAAAATGGCTACTGAAACCCACCACTAGGGGTGCCCATACCTACTGGGACACTAGCCAGTCCTGCAGCAGCATTAGCTTGTCCATGATTCATGGACAAGAGATGACTCATGGAGAAGGCTGCATTAGCACCAATCACCTCCCTCCACCACAAGGAGAGACAGGCCCCTTCCCCTGAAAGGATTTCCAACACTGAGCTAATAAAAAGAAGCATTTTATAATATAGGTGATATAAGCATAAAAATTAGTTGTACATGGTCAGGATTAGCTACTGAGTAATATTTTATTTTTTTCTTTGTGGGATCTGACAGGTACACATTAAAGTTCAATTAGGGATTGTTGCCACTACACTGGTGAACAACAGACAATGACTTCCTTTTTAAATTAGTGATAAGCATGTTAAAAAAATACCCCATATAAGTCTATAGTGTCAGCTACTGACAATTCTTGTAAAGCATATCTCTATGGGGTTTGAAGAAGCAGAAAATTCAGGCAAGTTGGCTACCTCCATAATGTACAAAAAATCTTTTTACAAAAATTACAATCAGAAACAGATTACAAACAAACATAACTCAGTATCTTGCTCTAGTCAGTGAAAATAAATCTAGGCAATACATTCCCTTTAAAAGGAAAACTGTCAGCAAGTTCACCCACACTAAACCCAATAAACCGGGTTATAGTGTAGGTGAACAGGAGTCCATACATGGGTCACTTTTATAGGTTTTCTTGCCGCCAAGTTGTCGTCCACTAAAGTTCCGTAATTTGGGCCTTCACTTGCGCTCTGAATGCGGGTCCCCTGCTGGCAGCCTTGCTTTGGGTCCCGGAGGAAGGGGCCTTAGCCTGCCCCCATTTTCACATTATTTTCCCCCTGAGTGCAGCACTCTGTCTGCAGAGCGCATGTGCTGAATTTTTTTTACCCAGCTCTCATGTCCTGATGACGTTACAGCTGTGCGTCGGGAGAGCGATCTGCACGGTGTAACTGTGCATGCACCGGTCCTTCGCTACAACTGGAAGTACCTATTTCTGAAATCTCGCTACTCCCGACTTCCGGGTGTAGCAAGGGACCGGCGCATTCGCAGTTACACTCAGGACGTAAGAGCTGAGTAAAAAAATTCAGCACATGCGCTCTTCAGACTGCACTCAGGGGGGAAATGAATATGCAAACAATGGGGGCGGGTTAAAGGGGTACTCCGGTGGAAAACTATTTTTTTTTTTAATCAACTAGTGCCAGAAAGTTAAACAGATTTGTAAATTACTTCTATTAAAAAAAATCTTAATCCTTCTAGTACTTATTAGCTGCTGAATACTACATAGGAAATTCTCTTTTTGTAACACAGAGCTCCCTGCTGACATCATGACCACAGTTCTCTCTGCTGACATCTGCTGTCCATTTTTAGAACTGTCCAGAGTAGAAGAAAATCCCCATCGCAAACATATGCTGCTCTGGACAATTCCTAAAATGGACAGAGATGTCAGCAGAGAGAACTGTGGTCATGATGTCAGCAGAGAGCTCTGTTACGAAAAGAAAAGAAATTCCTCTGTAGTATTCAGCAGAGTACTGGAAGGATTCATATTTATTAATAGAAGTCATTTTCTAATCTGTTTAACTTTCTTGCACCAGTTGATTAAATAAAAAAAAAAAAAAAAGGTTTTCCACCAGAGTACCCCTTTAAGGCCCCTTGCTCTGGGACCCAAAGCGGGGGACCCTCCTTCAGAGCACAAGTGAAGGCCAAAATTACGGAACTTTGGCGTACGACATCTCGGCGCAAGCATACCTAAAAAAGTAAGGGACTCAAGTATGGACTCCTGTTCACCCACACTATAATCCAGTGTATTGGGTTTATTGTATGTGAACTTTGTGACAGTTTTCCTTTAAGGGTATGTTCTGGGGAATTCCACTGGAATTTCTGCCGTAAATTCTGTTGTCTCATTCACACAGCAGAAATTCACCTTTCCACAGAAATATAAAATCAGTCTTATATTTTGCAGAATTCCATGGTGGAATCCCAATGAAATCGATGTGTTCTAAGAACACAATTTCTCAGCAATTCGCCTGCACTTTTATTCAGCACTTTGCTTAACTGAGTTTTTGCAGAATTGCGGAAATTCCGCTGAGTGAATTTACCCTATGTTCCCACTGAGGAATTGGAGAGGAATTTCCACTAATAATTCTGCTCGCTTTTTCCTCTCCAATTCATTCAGCAGTGAAAACCCCCATAGAGTTGTACAGAATTTCTGCCCCTCAGTTCACACTGAGGAATTTCCTCAAGCAGAATTCTGACAAGGAAGTCTGTTCCGCTTGAAGAAAGAACATTTTCTTTCTTTCAGGTGGAATCAGCGTTGTTCTGCCATAGAGATCAATGTTTTTTTTTGTTTTTTTTCAGTCAGAAGCATTTCCGCATGAAAAAAATAAAAATAAAAAGGAGGAGTATTTATGAATAAAAAAAATACATATATTACGCCCACTCTCCAACCTGCAATTCCGCACGAAATCGCTGCTAATTCTGAGTGGAAAAAATTTTGGGGTGGAAATCTTCAGCGTGACTTCCGCCCCAATTCCTCAGTGTGAACATACCCTAAGAGGGAAAAGTCACATAAAACCAACAATGTATTCTACAATAGATAAAATGAAATAAAAAATTGTACCTGAGCAATCCGAATAGCAGATTGGTTGATTCTACAAGCGCAGTTTCAGTCACCCACTGAAAGCCAAAAATCTCTACTGTATCAGTCTCATAGTCCGTCGGAGATGGATCAAGCTTCAGCAAGAGCCTAGATCAGAAGTACATTTTTACAAAGACGACATTGAAGCAAATGCATAACGTGAAGTTGTGATACCTTTGCCCAGCAGCTATGAATGTGGCGGTGTTGTGCAATTTGAAGCAGTGTAAAGAAAGAAGGGTGCCGTGGCCCTCGCGGCATGGCAGGTGTGCTAAGGCTTATTCTATGGAAAAACAATTACCCCCAAATAAGTGGAAAATGGCAGAGATTTATGAAAACCTGTGTAGAAAAAGAGTGGTGCAGTTGCCCATAGCAACCAAGCCTCTTTAAAAAAAGAAAGAAGCCATCTGATTGGTTGCTATAGGCAACTGCAACACTCATCCTCTCCACAGGTTTTCATAAATCTCCACCAATTAAGTATCTTTTAAGGGCAGAGGGACAGACTGCAATATTACAAAAGTATTTCTACTGAAACATGTCCACAATATGACAATTGTCAAAAGTACTAGTGATATATTTTACCTGAAAACCACAAAAACAATTGAATCCCGAGCCCTACTTATTATTATAGCTGGTAGAATGTATACGGCTCAACCGGGTGCAACATCGCATTACATAACAATGTATGAGATAAATGGACTTAGGCTGGGTTCACACCACGTTTTTGCAATACAGTTCGCGTATACGTTTTGAATTTGAAAACCATATGGAACCGTATTGAAAACCGCACGAATAAACTCTCCATTGAAAACCGCAATGCCAAAAGACGCATCATGGTTTTTTTTGTCTTGGAATTTCAATCAAACAAGTGAAACTTTATTCATAATGGAATGAAAAGTTAAAAAACGTATAGGTTGTTTCTTAAAAAACTGATGCGACGGACATTATTTTTCAAACCGTATACGGTTTTCTACTGATTCATTGATTTAAAGCACCCTCAGTATCGGCAAGCTAATTGCCGATACCAATAACTTAGAAAATCGTGAATATCGGCCAAACCGATAAATCGGTCGATCCCTAGTTTGTAGTGTGCATTCACACGGTCGGGTTCACAGCGAGTTCGAGCTGCAGCGGAAAATGTGCCACAGCGGTAAACTCACTGTAAACACTCGTCCATGTGAATGTACCCTGTACATGAGAGGCAAAATCCAGCTGTTGCAAAACTACAACTCCCAGCATGCACTGACAGACCATGCACGCTGGGAGTTTTAGTTTTTCAACAGCTAGAGGCACGGGTTGGGAAACTGAGTTAGGAAACAGACAGTTTTTCCCAACCATTGTGCCTCCAGTTGTTGCAAATCTACAACTCCTAGCATTCCCGGACAGCCGGAGGGCATGCTGGGAGTTGTAGTTATGCAACAACTGGAGAACAGTGTAGTGGTCTCCAAATTGTGGTCCTCCAGATGTTGCAAAACTTCATCTCCAAGCATGCCCAGACTGTCCAGGCATGCTGGGAGTTGTAGTTTTAAAACATCTGAAGGGCCAGATGTTACAGATCTACAACTCCCAGCATGCCTGGACTTTCTGAGCATGCTGAGAGTTGTAGTTTTGCAACATCTGGAGGGCATCAACTTGGACACCACTGTATAGTGGTCTCCAAACTGTGCCCTTCCAGATGTTGCAAAAACTACAACTCTCAGCATGCTGAGACTGTCTAGACATGCTGAGAGTTGTAGTTTTAAAACATCTGGAAGGGCGCAGTTCGGAGACAACTGCACAGTGGTTTCCAAACTGTGGCCCTCCAGGTTTTGCAAAACTACAATTCCCAGCATGCCCAGACAGCCAAAGGCCATCTGGGCATGCTTGGAATTGTAGTTTTGAAACTCCTAGATAGCAATAGTGAAGATCGTTTTACAGCGATCTTCACAGCTGCCGCTGCCTCCTAACTGACACCGGTCCCCTAACCCCCCCCCTGTAGCCTGCCGCCAGTCCCCCGCCACAGTGGGCCCCGCAGCAGTCATCTTCCCCCACTCTGCCTGGACTTCCGTCCAACAATCCTGACCGGCAAATCGCGGGGGATAGAAGGAGGTGGCACTCCTGCCACCTCACCCCTATCTTTCAGGGTGATCGTCGCCGTCTCCGACAGAGATGATCACCCTTATTTTCCTGGGCGATTGGGTCACCAGAGACCTGATCAACCCGGAAAATCCGTGATTCGTCAATCATAATTGACGAATCCCCCTGGGCGATATGCCGGGGTGGCTGCTGTTAGATAACAGCAGCCATCCTGGTCCAATCACAGTGTCCTTATACATTGATCCAGGAAAACCGCACCGTAAATGTACGGCGCTGTGCGCCAAGTACTTCTTAGCAATGCCTTACATTTGTGGTGCAGGTCCTTAAGGGGTTATGGGAGTGCAAGTTCCTACAGGGGTTGTTTTCAAGCTGGGGAGCAAAGGTACAATTAACTTAGCTGCTGGGTCCCAGTACTAAGACCCCATAAGATTTCAAGAAGGGAGTAGTGTGGGCTTCAGCACTTCACAGCAACCTCCATCCAGCCCCATAGACTTATAATGTAGCGCACAATAGAGATCACAACAAGTTGGGGAGGGAAGCACTCCAGCACATACTTCTCCTGATGGGTAGGGGTCTTAGCACCAAGACCCCGACCAGGGTACAAAGGTACACTTTGACAGTTTTCCTATCCATGGTACAGCTTATAATTATGTGACTGCTGGGAGCCCTAATGATCAGGAGAACAGAGGTCCCTTGTCCCCAAGTGATGGAAGATAGAGAGCACTGCAGTCAGCTGTCTGGATAGTCCCACAGTGAGTGAATATACAGGCGGCTGCATTCACTTGGTGGACAAGGGACCTCCATCTCCATGATCGGGTGGGGGGTCCCAGTATTCAGACCCCATCAACCAAATACTTCTTGTTCGCAGTCGCATAGTATTATACCTAGAACCAGCGACTATAACGCACACTGCGGAGGTGCTGTGTGCAAACACATAGGGTGCAGCTGTACGTGAGAAACAAGTGGACGAACACATAGGGGCTCACCTTTTCAAGCTGCCTGTTGTGAAATAAGAATCGAAGGAGAACACTTTCCCGCCATCTTTACAGCTGTCCTGGGCACACGTAAAGCGCGGCGGTCTACAGTCCACGCAGCCCTCCAACTCTAGGCTCTCGGTGAGATACGGGGAGACCGGAGGAGTCAGGGACCCGGAAAACTCTTCACTCATGATGACCGCTCGGTAGGTAAAGCATTTCCTGCACGGCAGTGTGACAAACGTAGGCTCCGCCTCTCAGCCGCGTCGTGCCGAGTCTAGCCAATAGGAAGCTAGCCCTGCAGTGACGTTCGCGTTTTCCATTAGCAGAGAATGTAAAGTGTAAGCGCGGGAAATGTCAGCTGCTGGGGGCGGCTATGAGGGGATGGATGTGGGGCGCCTTGCTGTCACACTGTGTGACTAAACTCTCAGTAGTTATGTGGTATCAGCCCTCCTCTAGCTGCATTATTACGTACGGGTTGCTACGCTTCCGAGCTAGCTTGTAAATGTGGTAAGGACTTGCCTAGGATGTCACTTTACCTTTTTTTTTTTTTTACCTGTCGGGTTATGGCCTAGATGCAGGGGTGCGATTAAAATTTTTAACAGGTTCCCAATCTAGAATAATGGACGCCCACGGTGCAGAGACAAATGCAAAACTACTTGTAATAATCAAATATACGAAATTACCATGGAAGAGAAAAGCGCTAAATAAGTTTTCACCTTGTGAGGCTACAGCCCCTAGTATGATATTACTGTGGTTGGGGAACACTGGGGGTTGTTTCACTCTTCATAATTGTTGAATTTAAAAGTGACTACAGCTCTGATGGAATATGTGACTCACAGGTGACATCTTTTTTGAAGTCTTTTATTTATTTATTTTTTCGCCAACTGGTCCAGACAGCCATTACTTTTTAGCTGTAGAGTTTGACTCCCGAATATCATTGGTTCCTCACTTTGTCAGAAGATCCTCATCCTCCTTATGAAGACGGTTAATACAACCTTCCACTGTTTCCTCCAAATATAACCCTGCCAAACACTGTGCCCACTGAATATGAGGGTGCGTTCACACAGAGTAATTCAAGAGGAATTTACTCCAGTAATTCCTCTTTAATTCTCCGCTCCAAATTATTGCACATCTCCTCTGCCCATTGACTTTAACCTCTTCAGGACATAGGGCGTATGGATACGCCCTGAATCCCGAGTCCTTAAGGACCGAGGGCATATCCATACGTCCGTGGGAATTCCGGCCCCCACCGCTAGCCGGTTGGGGACCGGAGCCGGATGCCTGCTGAAATCGTTCAGCAGGCATCCCGGCATATCGCCCAGGGGGGTCATTATGCCCCCCCCCATGTCGGCGATCGCCGCAGATCGCTGGACAATTCAGTCCAGCGATCTGTGGCGATTCCGGGTCAATCGGGTCTCCAGTGACCCGGTGACCCGGAATAACTGGCTGTTCGGGGCCGTCTCTGACGGCCCCGAACAGCCAGAGCCTGCAGGGGTGAGGTGGCACTGGTGCCACCTCACGATCGCCCTGATTCGTCGGCCGGATTACCGGCCGACCAATCAGGGCGCCTGCTGCGGGTGTCACTCCCGCAACCCGCTCCGCCCCTCTTCCGGAGGGCGGGTGCGGGACGTGCACCCCGGGTGCTGGGGACCCCGATCCCCGGCGCCCCTGTTGGGATCGGGGCCCCAGGAGCAGCTGCGGCGGCGGGACTGACCTGCAGCGTCTGGATCGTTGGAGGTGAGTGACAGCCTCCTGCTGTTGCTTAGCAACAGCTCCCAGCATGCAAAAAGGGCATGCTGGGAGCTGTAGTTATGCAACAGCAGGAGGCAGACCACCACAACTCCCAGCATTCCCTTATGGGCATGTTGGGACTTATGGTTTTGCAACAGCTGGAGGCACATTCTTTCTATGGAAAAGTGTACCTTCAGCTGTTGTATAACTACAACTCCCAGCTTGCACAAACAGCTAAAGTGCATGCTGGGAGTTGTAGTGGTGCATCTGCTGGTTGCATAACTACAACTCCCAGCATGCCCGTTGGCTGTCGGTGACTGCTGAGAGTTGTAGTTTTGCAACAGCTGAAGGCACACTGGTTGTGAAACTCAGAGTTTTTTTTTACCTAACTCAGTGTTTCACGACCGGTGTGCCTCCAGCTGTTGCAAACTACAACTCTCAGCAGTCACCGTACACCATGCACCGTACATGCTGGGAGTTGTAGTTTTGCAACAGCTGGAGGCACACTGGTTGTGAAACACTGAGTTAGGTCACAAACTCAGTGATACATAACCAGTGTGCCTACAGTTGTTGCAAAACTGCAACTCTCAGCAGTCACCGACAGCCAACGGGCATGCTGGGAGTTGTAGTTATGCAACAGCTGGATGTCCCCCCCCCAATGTGAACGTACTGGGTACACTCACATGGGCGGAGGATTACAGTAAGTATCTGGCTGCAAATTTGAGCTGCCGCAAACTTTCTGCTGCAGCTCAAATTGCCAGTGAGAAACTACTGTGAACCCCCGCCCGTGCGACTGTACCCTAAAAACACTACACTACACTACCACAAAAAATAAAATAAAAAGTAAAAAACACTACATATACACATACCCCTACACAGCCCCCCTCCCCAATAAAAATGAAAAACGTTTGGTACGCCACTGTTTCCAGAACGGAGCCTCCAGCTGTTGCAAAACAACTCCCAGTATTGTCGGACAGCCGTTGACTGTCCAGGCATGCTGGGAGTTTTGCAACAGCTGGAGGCACCCTGTTTGGGAATCACTGGCGTAGAATACCCCTATGTCCACCCCTATGCAATCCCTAATTTAGGCCTCAAATGCGCATGGCGCTCTCACTTTGGAGCCCTGTCGTATTTCAAGGCAACAGTTTAGGGTCACATATGGGGTATCGCCGTACTCGGGAGAAATTGTGTTACAAATTTTGGGGGGTATTTTCTGCTTTTACCCTTTTTAAAAATGTAAAATTTTTGGGAAAACAAGCATTTTAGGTAAAAAAAAAAAATTTTTTTACATATGCAAAAGTCATAAAACACCTGTGGGGTATAAAGGTTCACTTAACCCCTTGTTACGTTCCCCGAGGGGTCTAGTTTCCAAAATGGTATGCCATGTGGGTTTTTTTTTTGCTATCCTGGCACCATAGGGGCTTCCTAAATGCGGCATGCCCCCATAGAAAAATTTGCGTTCAAAAAGCCAAATGTGACTCCTTCTCTTCCGAGACCTGTAGTGCGCCAGCAGAGCACTTTTCACCCCCATATGGGGTGTTTTCTGAATCGGGAGAAATTGGGCTTCAAATTTTTAGGGGTATTTTCTGCTATTACCCTTTTTAAAAATAAAAAATTTTTGGGAAAACAAGCATTTTAGGTAAAATTTTTATTTTTTTTTTTACATTTGCAAAAGTCGTGAAACCCCTGTGGGGTATTAAGGTTCACTTTATCCCATGTTACATTCCCCGAGGGGTCTAGTTTCCAAAATGGTATGCCATGTGTTTTTTTTTTGCTGTTCTGGCACCATAAGGGCTTCCTAAAGGTAACATGCCCCCCAAAAACCATTTCAGAAAAACGTACTCTCCAAAATCCCCTTGTCGCTCCTTCTCTTCTGAGCCCTCTACTGCGCCCGCCGAACAATTTACATAGACATATGAGGTATGTGCTTACTCGAGAGAAATTGGGCTACAAATACAAGTAAAAATTTTGTCCTTTTACCCCTTGTAAAAATAAAAAAAATTGGGTCTACAAGAACATGTGAGTGTAAAAAATGAAGATTGTGAATTTTCTCCTTCACTTTGCTGCTATTCGTGTGAAACACCTAAAGGGTTAAAACGCTGACTGAATGTCATTTTGAATACTTTGGGGGGTGTAGTTTTTATAATGGGGTCATTTATGGGGTATTTCTAATATGAAGACCCTTCAAATCCACTTCAAACCTGAACTGGTCCCTGAAAAATACTGAGTTTGAAAATTTTGTGAAAAATCGGAAAATTGCTGCTGACCGTTGAAGCCCTCTGGTGTCTTCCAAAAGTAAAAACACGTCAATTTTATGATGCAAACATAAAGTAGACATATTGTATATGTGAACCAAAAAAAATTTATTCGTAATATCCATTTTCCTTAGAAGCAGAGAGCTTCAAAGTTAGAAAAATGCTAAATTTTCAAATTTTTCATCAAATTTACGGATTTTTCACCAAGAAAGGATGCAAGTATCGACAAAAATTTACCACTATGTTAAAGTAGAATATGTCACGAAAAAACAGTCTCGGAATCAGAATGATAACTAAAAGCATTCCAGAGTTATTAATGTTTAAAGTGACAGTGGTCAGATGTGCAAAAAACGCTCCGGTCCTTAAGGCCAAAATGGGCTCCGTCCTGAAGGGGTTAATGTTTCTTCCGCTGTCCTGTTCACACTGCAGAAATTCTGCAAGTGGAATTCCGACGCTGAATTCCGTTCCGCTTGAAGAATGAGCATGTTCATTCTTCAAGCAGAATCCGCTAGCAGAAGTCAATGTTAAAAAAAATTCCGCCCGACATCGTTTTCACGTGCAATTTGCACAGAAATGGCTGAAAAACCCTTCACTTCTTTCTCCCCCATTTGCGCGCGCAATTCCGTGCGAAAATTAAATTCTTTTTTCAGCCTGTAAATTTTTCGCCGTCAATTACTCTTGATTTACTCCGTGTGAACGCACCCTAAGGCTCTTAGCCTATCACAGATCTGATGCAGTGTCAGCACAGACGCGCGGCAGTAAGCTCTTCTCACATGGGCAAGAGTGAGTATTGATCTCTTAACCCCTTGGGACCGGAGCCCATTATAACCCTAAGGACGGGAGCATTTTTTGCAATTCTGACCACTGTCACTATAAGCATTAATAACATGGGATGCTTTTATTTTTCATTCTGATTCCGAGAATGTTTTTCTTTGATATATTCTACTTTATGTTTGTGGTAAATTTTTGTGGGATTTTGGAGAGAATTTAGCTGAAATGGTTTTTGGGGGAATGTCGCATTTAGAAAGCCCCCATGATGCACTAAAATGCTGGTGTTACCCCAAACTTTTCATTTTCACAAGGAGTAATAGGAGAAAATGCCCCACAAAATTTGTAACCCCATTTCTCTCGAGTAAGGAAATACCTCACATGTGGATGTAAAGTGCTCTGTGGGTGCACTAGAGGGCTCAGAAGGGAAGGAGCGACATTGGGCTTTTGGAGAGCGAATTTTGCTGAAATGGTTTTTGGGGGCATGTCGCATTTAGGAAGCCCCCCATGATGCCGCAAAAGTAAAAAAGAAAAACACATGGCATACTATTTTGGAAACTACACCCCTCACAAAATTTAATAAGGGGTGCAGTGAGCATTTACACCCCACTGGCATTTGACAGATCTTTGGAACAGTGGGCTGTGCAAATGGAAAATTACATTTTTCATTTTTACAGACTACTGTTCAAAAAATCTGTCAGACACCTGTGGGGCATAAATGCTCACTGCACCCCTTGTTACATTCCATGAGGGGTGTAGTTTCCAAAATGGGGTCACATGTGGAGGGGGTCCACTGTTCTGGCACCATGGGGGCTTTGTAAACACACATTGCCTTCAATTCCAGCCTAATTCTCTCTCAAAAAGCCCAATGGCGCCTCTTCTGAGCATTGTAGTTCGCCTGCAGAGCACTTTACATCCACATATGGGGTATTTATATACTCAGAAGAAATGGGGTTACAAATTTTGGGGGGCTTTTCTCCTATTACCCCTTGTGAAAACGAAAAATTTGAGAAACGCCAGCATTTCAGGGAAACTTTTTTTATTTTTTTTTATTTTCATGTCCAACTTTAACGAAAATTTGTCAAAGACCTGTAGGGTGCTAAGGCTCACTATACCCCTTGTTACATTCCGTGAGGGTGTAGTTTCCAAAATGGGGTCACATGTGGGTGTTTTTTTTTTTTTTTTTGCGTTCATGTCAGAACCGCTGTAACGATCAGCCACCCCTGTGCAAATCACCAATTTAGGCCTCTCTCACTGTACATGACGCTCTCTCACTCCTGAGCCATGTAGTTTGTTCTCAGAGCATTTTACGTACACATATGGGGTATTTCCGTTTTTTGTGGGTCTTTTTCTCCTTTTACCTCTTGTGAAAATAAAAAGTATGGGGCAACACCAGCATGTTAGTGTAAAAATTTAAATTTTTTACACACTAACATGCTAGTGTAGCCGCCAATTTTACCTTTTCATAAGGGGCAAAAGGAGAAAAATCCCCCCAAAATTTGTAACGCAATTTCTTCCGAGTACAGAAATACCCCATATGTGGCCCTAAACTGTTGCCTTGAAATACGACAGGGCTCTGAAGTGAGAGAGGCCTCCAAACTGTAGCCCTCCAGATGTTGCAAAACTACAACTCCCAGCATGCCCAGACTGTTCAGGCATGCTGGGAGTTGTAGTTCTGCAACATATGAAGGGCCAGATATTGCAGAACTACACGCCCAGCATCCCTGACTGTCTGGCCATGCTGGGAATTGTAGTTTTGCAACATCTGGAGGGCTACAGTTTGGAGACCACCGTATAGAGGTCTCCAAACTGTGCCACTTCAGAAGTTGCAAAACTTCAATTCCCAGCATGCCCAGACAGTAAGTGCATGCTGAAAGTTGTAGTTTGGCAACATCTGGAGGACCACAGTTTAGAGACCACTACACAGTGGTCTCCTAACTGTGACCCTTCAGATGTTTCAAAACTACAACTCCCTGATCGAGTAGGGGATAGGAGGGGTGGCAACACTGCCACCTCGCTCCTATCCGTTAGGAGGGTCGGAGCTGTCTCTGACAGCTCCGATCATTCTTATTTTACGGGCAATTGGGTCACCAGTGACCCGATTGGCCCGGATCGCTGCAAATCGCAGGTCTGAATTGACCTGCGATTTGCCGCGATCGCCGACATGGGGGAGGGGGTCTCAGGACCCCCCTAGGCATTGCCATGGGATGCCTGCTGATAGATATCAGCAGTCATCCCGGTCCGATCACCGCCCGCGCGAGCTGCGGTGATCGGAAATACGGATGGCGTCCATAAGTGCATACACCCTCCGTCCCCAAGGAGTTAAACAACACTTTGAACTCCTCATTCGAGATGAGGTTGTTTTCTTTCGCTTCCATTAGTAGAGTTTTTAGTTCCAACTGGTAGGTCCTCGTTGGATTAGAGGGAAGGACTTCATATGTGGTGGAATCCTGTAGGAGCAGGAGGGCCATGGCAATGTAGTCGTCCTTATCAAGGACGACCACGTTGCCGCCCTTATCTGCCGGCTTAATTTCAATTGACTTGTCCAGATGTAAAGTTTGTAAGGCCTCCCATTCTGAAGGACTGGGATATCTCGGTCTACCTTTCTTATTAGACCTCACACCGGTTGCTCGACATATAAGGGAGACACATGCTGGAGACCTGAGGAATCTGAAATTTTGGGGACTATGGCAAATAAAACATGACAGACCGTGCATGCTAGGAGTTGTACTTTTGCAACAGCTGGAGGCACACTGGATGGAAAAGCTTCAGTTAGGTTCTGTTATCTAACTCAGTATTTTCCGACCAGTGTGCTTCCAGCTGTTGCAAAACTACAACTCCCAGCATGTGCTGATCGCCGAAGGGCATGCTGGGAGATGTAGTTATACAACAGCTGGAGGTACGCAACTACAATTGCCAGCATGGCGAGACAGACATTTGCTGTTCGTGCATGCGGGAGTTGTAGTTTTGCAAGATTTAGAGTGCCACGGTTTAGAAAACACTGCACAGTGATCTCCAAACTGTGGCCCTCCAGATGTTGCCAAACTACAAATCCCAGCATGCCCAGACAGCAAACTGCTGTGTGGGCATGCTGGGAGTTGTAGTTTTGCAAGATCTAGAGGGCCACAGTTTAGAGACCACTGCACAGTGATCTCCAAACTGTAGCCCTCCAGCTATTGCAAAACTACAAATCCCAACATGCCCAAACAGCTGTCTGGGCATGCGGGGAGTTATAGTTTTGCAATATCTGGAGGGCTACAGTTTAGAGACCACTGTATAGTGGTCTCCAAACTGTAGCCCTCCAGATGTTGCTAGGCAACAACTCACCGGCTCCGAAGTGGCAGGATCACCGTGCCAGAGAGAGGCTCACCGCCCGACGATCGCCGCCGGTAAGTGGACCTCCACCGCTGCTTCGGTCACAGGACATTTCCCCTGTTCTGCCCGGATTACCGTGGGTGGGCAGAACGGGGGAACCGAACTTTAACCTCCCCGCCCCCGATCTGCTATTGGTCGGTCGCTCCCAACTGACCAATAGTAGGGATAGGAGGGGTGGCACCCCTGCCACCTCACTCCCATCCCTTCAGGGGGGATCGTGGGTGTCTTGGACAGCCCTGATCCCCCTTATTTTCCGGGTCACCGGAGACCCGTATGACCCGGAATCGCCGCAGATTGCCGGTCTGAATTGACATGGTCTCAGGACCCCCCCCCAGGGGTTTGCACGGGATGCCTGCTGATTGATATCAGCAGGCATCCCAGTCCTGTCCCCGCCCGGCGCGTGGCGGGGACCGAAATTCCCACGGGCGTACAGGTACGCCCTGGGTCCCAAAGTGGTTAAGGGGGCTACATAAATCGAATAAGTACCTTATACACTGATAGAGATCAAGAAAAGAACACTCCATTTAACTATAATTAGGCAGCACCTATTGATGTCTATTAAGTGGCATGCATGTGACTAGCAAATATATTGACCAAAATATTTACTTGGTTAGCGATCTGTCTATTTTGTGCTACAATTGTGACGTCATTGTGATATCATTGGGTTAGTGGTTTTAATTGTGTGGTATAGTTTCTGACCTTTTATACTATAATTTGGAATAAAAGTTATATATTATTGGAACACATACCTATATAGAGGCTTTTGTTAACCCCTAGGGGGTCATATTTGATACCTCTGTATGTGTTCAGTGGCCTTTTGATGGTAGATCTAAGTAATTGGCACCTCTTGGCCACTTAACCCCCCCCCCCCCCTCCACTTCATGTGTTGGAGGGTTAGCAATTTTGCACATAAGCATGGCAGGTAGTTTTCTTACAGAAAGCCTTCAAATAGAGGCCTCTTAGGTGTTCTCTAAAGAAAACCTCCCTCTTGATCAGGTAGATATTAATTCGGCCTTCAAACAGCTGTCCCGTACATACAGTTCCCATGTGAGATCATGGTTGGAAATTGCAAGTCTAGACTCCTATATAAAAAAAAAAATCGTATATAAGAGCCTGTGTATTCATATAAGTCCCAATTGCCACACTGAGGATAGTGATTTTATGAGTGGGTGGGAAGTGGTCTTGACTGAAAATTCCCTTCGGATGATGACCTATTTATTAGAGTATGACAAGTCATATTACAATAAGATCACCGTACAACTGGAGAAAGAGATAAAAGAAATTCAAACTCTATCGGCATTCCCTGATTTCAGTAGGTTAGAGTTAAATCTACAAAAGAACATCAAATCCTAAAAGAAAGCTCTTAAGGAGAGTAAACATAGGAAGTTTGTAAGGGATTCTACCAAATTCCAGACGGGGAAGATTTATAACTTGGAACAGAACAATAAACTTATTCAGAGGAACAGGCAGATAAACACAGATTCTGATACCTCTGAAACTGATAGTTCTGTGGGTGGGGACTATAACCTGTACAGAACAGGCACCAAAAAAAAGACAGGCCCAAGGTATCCTCAGAGACCAAGAATAAGTACAACCCCCAGACCAAATAACGGTCGGAATACAACTCCAAACAGAGAACAGCCCCTATCTTGAATTACTTCCACCTCTTCCTTTGTTCCCTCATCTAGATTTATCCCAGCTTTGATTCAGGGACCTACAATGAACGTATATGTACCTACTATGAATGTAACTCTGCAGTCGCAGTTCATGGGTGTGAACATGTTCCCGACGAACAGTCAAAATATGCAGACTGGGTACCATGTGACATTAACAAATACATTTGGAGGGGGATCAGGCATTCCAAGTCTGACATCTACAATAGTGCCCAGTTATATCATCGCACCACCATAAGCATTACATCGATTCCAACTACTTTTTTAGGGGTTCGGAAATAACACTGGTTTCTCCGGGGGATTAGGAAATTGAAGACCATGATGCTGATTAGCATATATATGATGCAGATGAACAATTACAGGTTATTAACCTGTCTAATAGAACATTGACTGAGGGACAAATTGCATTGTTGACAAAGGGGTTATCATTTGAACACCCCCCCAATTTTGATTTATTCACCTGGGTGAAGGATGCTAATTTGTTTGCACGGAAGTTAGCATTACACATTACACAAATATCATACTATTCTGGCATGCACGGATGCAGGGATGCAGCAGAGAGATGTTAGAGTGGTGGAGGATCTAGTGGCCTTATTAGAAGAAAATTGCAGTTGTCCACCTCCACCAATGGCACCATTTTCGAACCTAACGTTGAAAAGTAAGAATATTCCACCTTTGAGTCTGTACAGCAATATCGAAACCTTCATACAATTGGTAACCCAAGAATTGTGCCTATTGAGGTCTAATAAGAAAGGTAGACCGAGAAATCTCAGTCCTTCAGAATGGGAGGTCCTACAAACTTTACAACTGGACGAGTCAATTGAAATGAAGCCAGCAGAAAAGGGTGGCAACGTGGTCGTCCTTGATAAGGACCACTAAATTGCCATGGCCCTCCGGCTTCTTCAGGATTACACCACATATGAAGTCCTACCCTCTAATCCAACGAGGACCTACTAGTCGGAACTAAAAACTGGAAGCGAAAGAAAACAACCTCATCTCGGATGAGGAGTTCAAAGTGTTGTTTATTCCGGCCCCAGTAACGGCAATATTTTATGTCCTCCCAAAAGTCCTTAAGAAGGTCTCCCCTATTTCTATGCCCTATTGTATTGGGTAATGACTACTTAACCCAGGAATGCAGCCGCTACGTCGATCATATACTTTCCCCCTTTGTCCAGTGTTTGCCATCCTATTTACAAGACACTAAAGACACGGTGTGTAAGTTGAATGATGTTGCTGTGCAGGGAGGTACATGTCTAGCAAGCCTGGATGTGGAGTCCCTGTTCAGCAACATCAGACATGAACTAGGTATAAGGGCAGTCACTCACTTTTTGAGTACTAAGGGTACACAATTTCACGCACACAATGAATTTGTTTTGTCACTTTTACGTTTTGTCCTTACGCACAATTTCTTCACATTCAATGGTAAATTTTACCACCAAATAAAGGGATTGGCCTTGGGCACTGTATGTGCACCCACTTATGCAAGTGTATTTCTTGGGTGGTGGGAAAACACATTAGTTTTCACTGAGGCCAACCATAAATTCACGGAGCACATTCTTTTTTGGGTTTGTTTTATTGATGACATTTTGATTTTGTGGGATGGTGGTAGGGATCTTTTCCTGGATTTTGTTTCCACTTTAAATCACAATGAGATTGGCATGTTATTCACTTCAGAATTTGGACACAATATGATGAATTTTCTAGATCTTACTACTGCGATCGACGATGGTGGTTGCAATCAAACTACAATGTTCTGCAAGGACACAGTGGTTAACAGCCTTTTGGAGTGGAACAGTTGGCACCCGACATCCCATAAGCAGGGAATACCAGTGGGCCAGTTCCTAAGGGCGAGGCGGAACTGCTCTCAGGATAACTTGTGAGACTCCTGCTCAAAGGTAACGAAAAGATTTAGGATAGAAGTTATCTGATGAAATCTCCACCCCCCCCCCCCCACCATATTGTCCTGGCTCCGGGAAGTGACTCACCTCCATAAAATGGAGGAACTCAGGGCTGAATCTCCCACACAATTGGCCAGATACTTTTTGATCTGGCGTCCCTGGTCCTCATTCCTCACCTCTCCGGAATACACTTCGCTTTGTATACCCAACTAGAACTTAATATTCCTCCCCTCGCACACCTAGATTGCTATGTACCTTCCAATATCCTCCTCACTTCAAGCCGTCATTCCTTGTTGGGGATCTGACCGTCCAGTTGCAGTTCCCTTGCCAGGTGACCCTCTTTGATTCTCTTCATCTCATCTCCTCCTTCCTGCCTTCCCTTTCTTTCCTCTCCCGCTGTCCTTTTTTCTTCTCTACCGCCCTCCTATCAGCCCACCATCGGAGTGTACTCTACCCGGTAAGAGTCATATAACTGGGTCATGATGTCACACTAGGCACTTCCAGGCCTCTCTACCTCTTGTTCCCTGTTTTTATTACTCATGGCATACCCTAACAGGGAATCTGCCCTCCACACCTCCTGCCATGTGCTATTGACCTGTCTTTAGGCCTGTTGTTGTGGACTATTATGTTACCTTTTTGATTCTGATGGAAACTAGCGGAGTATATATCCTTATTCCAAATCTGTTTCTTTTTTGTTCCTGTATTGTATTATTTTATGTTAAAATTCAATAAATTTCTACTTTGAAAAAAAAAAAAAAGAACTTATCCGATGGAGACATCTAAGGTCATTCGTTGCAGTGGCACTTATGATGATAAATTAGATAAAGTAATGAACATCATGAAGAGATACCGGACGATATTGAGGGCAGATGAAGATTTGAGAGCAGTTTTTCACGCCGACCCCAATATTACATACCGCAGTGGGCCCAATTTTGTAGTCCATAGCCACTATAAGAACAGTAGAAAAGATGCTTGGCTAAGAAACCCTAAAATAGGCACATGCCCATGCAGC
Source organism: Hyla sarda (assembly GCF_029499605.1). Classification (NCBI taxonomy): domain Eukaryota; kingdom Metazoa; phylum Chordata; class Amphibia; order Anura; family Hylidae; genus Hyla; species Hyla sarda. Next base: position 223,846,977 of record NC_079191.1, read on the forward strand.
CAGTGCTCTTTCTGCTCTTATGTACCATGTCGGAAGGAGTTTATGAACCCTGCGGATGGACGGAGATACCAATTGTACGATTTTGTGAATTGCAGAATTGCAAAAGTACCGGCATAATTTATGCCTGCACATGTCCCAAATTATATGTGGGAAAGATTCTTCAAGAGTTCCGGCGACGGATCTCTAAACATCTAAGCGGCATCCGGACGGGTGCCGATACGCCAATTGCTTGACATATAAGGAAGACACATGCTGGAGACCTGAGTAATCTAATATTTTGGGGATTAAGGCAAATAAAACTCAGTCCAAGAGGCGGTAATTTGGATAAAATCCTCCTTAGATCCTCCAAAACGAGGGATTCACATATACAGCATTTATCTAATGCTTATGCATATTTCTATTAATACTTACCTGTTCCATGCCTTCATTGCACATTTTAATACATAATCTATTGAGTATAGGTATTAAAACTCTGGTAGAGAAATAAACCCTCTTGTTTATGTGTCTAAAAATGAACCATAGTTGTTTATTTTACTCTGACCATGGTATTTTCGTTTACAGGTGTCCACACCCTCTGGCCAGTGACCACTTATGAAGTGAATTTAGGGGAAGTGAATCTAGGATTTTTTTCTACAAGACTATATGTATATGTTCCCTCATTTCTTGAATGACATCAAATGACTTCTAGCCTTGATGCTTCCCAGAATATGTTCCTGCAGTTCTTCTCAGTTTTGAAACTCTGTTTATGGAGACCGGTGTCTGAGAATGTGCCATATATATAGAGATTACGGTACTGGCGGTCCATCTGTGCGCATAGTTTATGGTGCGGGCATCTATGCGCAGAAAATACGGTACGGGCAAATCACCTATGCGCAGGCGCAAGAGATCACGGCATGGGCTATTCATTTATGCGCAGGCATGACCAAACCTCGACTGGGATATGCGGAGATCATGTAAGCGTAGTGGGATCACATGATCGGCATCCGGCCGTCAGCTGGGACATCCCCACAATGACACGGCGGATGTTTAAATTAATAGGACAGCTGATCCTGAAGGAGATAAAGCCCAGCTGCAGTCAATCAATCAGCATAGGCAATGGCGTCTGATGTCTGAAAGAAAGGACATACAGATTGGTCACCTAGACCTGTTGCAAGTATCAGGAATTCTGTATGGACAGTCAGAGGGTCATTGTTGGACCCATTGTCTGTTGGTAAAATAGTAACCATTGGCCGAGGGGATGATTACATCAATTAGGATACATATGTAAAAGGGCTCAATTCCCATTGACACTCATTGCTGTCAGTAATCTCCTTGATAAAGCCACGTGGCGAAACATGTCGGGGTGTGAGAGCCTCACTTTTTAATTGCTCTCCCAATGCATCCTTAATAGTGAGTCCTCACACTATGTATCTCTAAGCATCTACCAGTGGGCGATATAAGCCTATAAGTCCAGACCTGCGGTGCACAGCAGGGACTGGTCAGTGTGCAAAGGGATTGAGATACATGAATATGGAATAAAATAGATAGTTTTCATTATGGATGACATCACCCTAGTGGTGAATTGTGAATATAGCGGTCCTGTCACCTAGTAGTATCAATTGAGGCTATTAGCTACACAGTTGTTCGATGGAGTGATGTGTATGCCACTTAAGGGGGATACATATTCGCCTAAGTACCTTATACACTGATACAGATAAAGAAAAGAACACTATCTAACTATAATTAGGCAGCACCCCATTGATGTCTATTAAGACACGTGACTACCAAATATATTGACCAAAAGGTTGACTTGGTTAGCGATCTCTCTATTTTGTGCTACATTTGTGACGTCATTGTGATGTCATTGGGTTAGTGGTTTTAATTGTGTGGTATTGTTTCTGACCTTTTATACTATAATTTGGAATAAAAGTAATTTTTTATTAGAACTTATATCTATATAGAGGCTTTTGTTAACCCCTAGGGGTTAAATTGTTGTTCCCTAAATATAACACTGTCGCACACTTTACCCTCTGACTATTAAACTGCCGTACACTAAACTTGGTTAATATATAAAAACGGTTTGGGAAACGGCACTCCAAAAGTTTGAATAAAGAAAAGCTGGCACTAGTTTTATGCTGCCCAAAGCGCAGGCAGCATAAAACTGGTGCAGGCATCGTGACTACAGGACACTGAATTTCTCTGAAATGGTTGGGTGTTTCAGAGTAAAAATGCTGCCGGGACCCGAGTAAATAGACAACTGCTTCCCATCTGGCTGGCTTGAGTGATGCATCTCTTCCTATACACTGCTAGGGAGAAACACGTTACTCAAGCCAGTTGGCCTGGGAGCAGTTACCAGGTCCCAGCAGCATCTTTAAATTGATCACTCTGAAACTCCTGGGCGTCTCATAGTAATTCATAGTGTCAGCAATCATGCCCCCCCGCAATCAGGTACTCATCCCTCCTGCGGATAGGGTAAAAGTGTAAAAGTTGATTTTTGCTGGAGTTCTCCTTTAATGACCCATGAATTGTATACACATCATGGGGCAAAAAACTTTTACCTCTCCTTGTGCACGGGCTGCAAAAACATAAAAAACAAACATTAACTCACCTTCCTACGTTCCCCCGTTGCTCCGGTATCGGCATCCTGTTCCTCCACTGCTGCTCGGCTTCGTCTTAGGCTCAGAATGTCACAGTGCTGTCAGCGTATCGCCGGCCACAATGAAATCCCGCCTCGGCTGGTGATAGGCTGAGCACACTGTCAAGTAAGGAGCTCTGTCCAGCTCCTTACATGACAGTGCGCTCAGCTTATCACTGGTGGAGGCGGGACATCACTGCGGCCGGCGATACGCTGACACCACTGTGACGTTCAGAGCCTAAGAAGCATGGAGCATAGCAGCGTCAGAGGAACGAACGCCGATACCGGAGCAACGGGGGAATGTAGGAAGGTGAGATAAAGTTAGTTTTTTAGGTTTTTGCAGCTTGGGCACAAGGAGAGGTAAAAGTTTTTTGCCGCATATCTCCTTTAAGCACGTATGCCATGAGCTCTTGACTCCAGTATGCACCATTTCAGGAGCTGGGGGCCGCAGCTTATAGCTGGCATGCAGTGATTGCTTCTCCCGGTTATTAATTATTTAGATGCTGCTGTCAAAGTTGACAGCATTCTGCATGACAGTTACAGCAGTCGGTGGTGCAGTGGTGTGGATCGCTTCCCCTACAATCCACTGTCCTAGTAGCCAGAGGGCTTACCTGGACCTCTGATGCTGCTGTGGCTCTTCTTTGGATAGAGCCTGTCAATAGAGGACAGATAGCAGAGATCAGTGCAGTACAGCTGTACTGCACAGGTCTCTTTGATCAATCAAACCATTGCTCATAAAAGTCCTATTTTCAAAATAAATAAACATATTTGGTATTGCCATGTGCATATTGTCCAAGCTCTTCCAATATAACATTATTTATCTGCATTTGGAATGGTATAAACAAAAAAAAAGAACCAAATGCATTTTTTATCTCACCATGTGCCAGAAAAAAATGCAATCAAAATGAAAAAGTGATCAAAAAGTCAAAACAATGACAAAAGGGAACAGATAAAAACGACTAAATGTGTAAAAAAAAAATTAGCCCCCACACACTCTCATATACAGAACTATACAAAATCTTAATAGCACCGACCTGAAGAAGCAAGATAATATTAAAAAAAAATAAGTTGTTGTATGAGTCTGTAGATGGAAAAATAAAAGTTATGGCTATTTAGAGACGAGGAGGAAAATTTTTAAATGCTGATATTTAAATTTCCAGGCTTGTTAAGGGGTTAAAGGTGTTGTCTGCTGAATAAAAAAAAAAGCTAGAAAACATGGCTAGGCTACCTGCTCAAACAAATAAAAACAGTACCTACCTTCCTTGGTTCCTGTGTAGCCTCCAGCGTGGCTGCTCCAGGCTCTGCCATGCTCCATTTCCTGTTCATGGGGCCATCCTCCTGTTGCTAGGTCCAATCACTGACTGGTGCAGGACACCTTTGCAACCAGTGATTGGCTGTGCGGCAGTGTCTTGTGCCGACCCCAGCAGCCGGTCTCTGGTGAATTTCCCAATGCTTTTTTTTTTTTTTCATTATTTGAGACCATCTTGGAAACTGAGCACCTGTGAAGTAGACTATAAGTCCCAGTAGAGTGCCTTTTCTGATTTTTGTTTGAGTACCTTCTGAATATAACCCTGTCAAATACTGTACTCCCTGAATATAATACTGCCACACCCTGTTACTTTGAAAATAACCCTGTCACACACTATGCCCTCTCAATATAACCCTGCCAGACACTGTGCCCTCTCAATATAAAACTGTCACTCAGTGTCCCCACTAAAAAACTGTTCCACACTGTGTGCACCTTGAATATGGTTCTATCACACACTGCACCCTCTGAATACAATACTGTCACATACTGTAGCCCCTAAGCAATGCCACCCCAGAAATGTTATATAATATACATCATACCTCTGCAATTCAATACATATTGTGCCCTCTAAAATCCTTTATAATACAACATGCCCATAAATTAATTGCATACTGTGCCACCATAAGTTAATGAATTTCATATACTGTGCCCCCACAAATAAATAAATTATTTATTATGCCCAAGAAATGAATTAATTATATGCTGACAGTTTTCCTTTAAACAATTAGAAGAGCAACCTGTTGAGAACAATCTGCTATAGACTCCAAGCTCTGCTATATTCCTTTAAGTCATCAATTAATTTTTGGACCAGTACTGGATAAAGTCATACAGAATGCTTGGAAAAATGCTAAGCATTTCTTAATCTCACTAGCTTCAGTAGTTCCAAGCAGTGATATCACAAAAGTATGAGGGAGACCAAGGCTATGTTTACTAAATTGGCTCCTTTGGGACCTGGTGGTGACCTGGTGGAGTCAGTTGTGCTTCGGCCTATTTTGGGGGCCTTTTGGTGCAAAAAAAAAGAGCCTATCAGACCCAGAAGGAGACAGAGCACAATAGCAATGTAAACTTAGCCTAAGATTTTTCTTTTAACAATGTGAGAAATAACTTATAACACTTGGGTTCTGTGACTAATTATAAAAAAGTTAGAAGTTTGAAGTTCTTTCATCCTTCAGAAAGATTTGAGAGCACCTGTGTGTTTTTCAGTTGCTAACACATGGAGACAAGTAAGAGTTGAGGAAAAGCTGAGTGGAGCAAGTACAGATGTGGTGACACAGGGGTGCAAGCAATTCCTAATCACTTTGTGAGGCCAGGGCACCGTTAGCCTATACACGGTCCGATGTGGAGAAAGCTTCTTTTAGGCCAGACACAGGGGTAAAGAAACACACTGATGTCGGGTTGCAGATAACTTCCTTTTACTGAGCAGGGTGCAGATGTTATTACACTCACACAGTATGGAGCAGAGTGGAAGGGAAGCAGTGTAACCGTTTGAGAGCCCTGTTGCCTTGCTGGGACTTATGGTACTTTTCACCCACTTGATTAACACTGACTTAAGATTAGAACCTGTAAATTCTCCACACCAGCTAGGGTTCTGACAGGGTACAATTGCTTTCTCCATCAGCGCTTGACTTTACACTGAATAGGGGATCACTTGCAGAATGGCTGGGTAGAATTGAGAAGAGACTTGCTCTTAGGCTTCCCTCAGGATTTCTCCACATGCGACTTCACCTCTTTTCCACACTGTATTAAGCTTTAGCACTAGGGCTAGACTGGGGCAACTCCTCCCCCACTACACTATATACGTCACAATTTATGGGTTCCCGTGTGGCAGGCAGGGTCACCTGCTTTACACTGCTCCTTGCTCTTAAAGGTACAACACACATAAATAACATATTATACAGTGGATATGAGAAACATAATAAAATATATAATAAAGGGATCAACATTTTAAATACAGCAGACAGTCTCTTAGTGGTCCCAACATATGTGCAGCAGGCATGCCTGAGGAAATCCTCAGCCCATAGGACAGACTTTGGTGCTGGGACACCACGCAGAGATATTCTTAATGTTTAAAACAAAGTGCTCTTGACCTCAAACTGGGCTGAAGCTTCACCTTGCAACAAGACAGTGACCCTAAGCACACAACTAGGACAACATAAGAGTGGCTTAGGGCCAACTCTGTGATTGTCATTGAGTGGCCCAGCCAGAGTCCTGACTTGAACCCAATCAAACTTCTCTGGAGAAACCTGAAAATAACTTCCACCGACAGTCCAAATCCAACTTGACTAGCTTGACGTGACTAAGCTTTGAAAATTCCCAAATCCAGGTGTGCAAACCTTGAGACCCAAGAACACTGGAGGCTGTAATTACTGCCAATCATGCTTCGACTAAGTATGGAGTGAATGTTTAATTTTACCTTTACACTAAATTAGCACAAATTTTTAATATTCTGTTTTCACTTTTCATTATGGTGTACTGAGTACAGAATGATGGGTGAAAAACTTTTATTTTTTATTTAAGCACAAGTCTGCAACATACAAAATGTAAAAAAAAGTTAAAGAGTCTGAAAACTTTTTAAATTGTGAAAAACATATCATACTGCTCTAGCTTCCCCAAATAAGAGTTTGGATAATATTAGGAAAGTAATGTTGTAAAACATAAGCACACATAGAAATAGTGTAATGAAAGATGAACCATGAGGTCATGATTCTAATTTAATGTTTCTAAATTATAAAATGATTACATTACAAAAACCTTTTCCAGTAAAATTGTCTTGAAGGCAAGATTTATAGTGCCGAATACTCAAATGTTTACTTTAGATAGGATCAATAATTATTGATTCATTCAATGTCAACGTCATCTTTAAAGTGAAGGCATTCAATTTGAAGGATTAGTGGAGGAAAATTAAATGTTTTATTAAATAGTTTAAAATAAATCCCCTGACTTGTATCAATAAAAAAAATATCATTATTTATTGTGAGTGACCTAATTTAACTTTCATTTAGCTCAGCCTGTTGGATATACAGTATTTGTATGGATTTTTCTAAACAAGACACTATTCAGTTTTTATTCTCAACTTAAACATATACATTTAGTGTATGTAAAGTAGCTCTCTTCCAGAAGAAAAAATGTGCACTCTTTTTGTGCTTGCAAGTGGTACTGCGCCCAAAGACATCTTATCCCCTATCCAAAGTATAAGGGATAAGATGTCTGACCCTCGGTGATCTCTGCTGCATGCTGTTCAGTTTTGGTCACCTGTCCATAAAAGGAACACTGTGGAGCTGGAAAGGGTGCAGAGACGCGCGACTAAACTAATATGGGGCATGGAACATCTTAGCTATGAGGAGCGATTAAAGGAGTTACAATTGTTTAGTCTTGAGAAGAGACGTTTAAGGGGGGATATGATAAATGTATATAAGTATATTAATGGCCCATACAAAAAATATGGAGAAAAACTGTTCCAGGTTAAACCCCCACAAAGGACGAGGGGGCACTCCCTCCGTCTGGAGAAGAAAAAGTTTAGTCTCAAGGGGCGACACGCCTTCTTTACCATAAGAACTGTGAACTTATGGAACAGTCTACCTCAGGAACTGGTCACAGCAGGAAAAATTTACAGCTTTAAAACAGGATTAGATACATTCCTGGAACCAAATAACATTAATGCTTATGAAGAAATATCAAATCCCATCCCTTCCCCAATATCGCGCCACACCCCTACCCTTCAATTCCCTGGTTGAACTTGATGGACATATGTCTTTTTTCGACCTTACTAACAATGTAACTATGTAACTGCAGTCATCCGGTGCAAGGAGCGAACTTTGTTCAGTGCCTGATAACTAGCGATGCGGCGCTGACCTCACGGCCATGCCCCCTCGTGATGTCATGTCCTCCCTCTCAATACAAGTCTATGGGAGGGGGCATGACGGCCAATGCACCCCCTCCCATACGCTTGCATTGAGGGGGCCTGGCTGTGACATCACGAGGGGGAGTGTCCGTGACGTCACGAGCCTCTGATACCGCAGTCGGCATTTTAAAAGAACGTCGGGTGCTGCAGGGAGATCTTGGATAGGGGATAAGATGTCTCGGGGCGGAGTACTTTTCTTCCAATCTAATCAAAAAGGTAGAGTTGCCCATCTGTATGTAGCTTGTTTTAATTGAGAATCATTTACTAACCACCCTTCATTATGATGCAGCACAGATTATGAAGCAGTACTCAATAAATTATTATATACTCTGTATATCTTAGTGTGACAGTACAAAATACAGCACACATTTCCCTACACTTTACATCATACCACATGCAAATTCCTGTATTCCCACAGACAAAATAGAATCCTATGGTCAATATCATAAGCAACAGCAACCTGCAGCAAGGTGGACTGTCAGGAACTCATTTCCTAACCTTGAACGGCCTTCTGTACATAACAGCCTGCTTCATTCTGTCCATTTGGGATCCCCAGATGAAGTAAAACACAATGCTGGTGATGACCTGTTTGGTGTTCTACAACACAGGTAGAACTTAGTTATGCAAGACAAGTGTTTAACCCTCAAAGGTAAGCTATCTGATTATCTAATCTGATTTTCTGATTAACCTTGGCCAAGTCAGATGCCACTCTATAAATAGCATATCTTCCACAGTAGACCTTTGCTCCTAAAGCCTTGCCAAACTCCTCCCAGGTATGGACAAGTTCAGTGATAATTATATGGGCTGTGATAATTGTATTGGCCCCACAAATGGCCCCACTAGTTGGATTTTAATATCCAAAAGCATATACAAATATTAGAACTACGTGGATATTTCCCTTAAACATTGGGCCTCATTTACTACGCTGAAAACGACCAGTTTTTGTCTGGTTATTTTGGCGCAGAGTGTCTGAGACATGTCTACGCCAGTCTGCGACAGTGTGCATATGGAAAATCCTGCAAACCCGACATTGCACTGTGAAAAGACGAAAAAGGGGTATGGTCTGTCGCAAAGGGGGTGTGGTCAACCTGAAAGGGAGCGTGGTTTAACAACCCGACCGATTTACTATTGAATTTACAGAAAATCCTGTGGGTAAATGGCTGGAAATATCAACCTAGAAAAAGCTGGTCAGAAATGTTCCAGACTTTTCCCAATAGTAAATAGAGAGGAATCCTACAAGTCTGAAACAACTTTTCCCACTAGTAAAAACCTGACACTCTTAGTAAATGAGGCCCATTGTTTTTATTTTTACTGATTAAAAACAACACCAAAACGTGTAAGTGATTCTGTACCTAAAAACTAAATAAAATACTTGCATACCTGAGACCATTCAACTGTATTGTTTCATGAGTGGCTCAGTAAAAAAGGAGAGTGAAAACGACTATTAGAGAGCAGAGAAAATTTAGCTTAATTTAGTATATTATGTCCTTAGCACCAAGAAGTTAATCTTTCAGCTCAAAGTGACATAACCATTCTGTACCCAAAGATACTGCCAACAGATTTCTGTCCCCCTGTCCATGAGGGACGTCATCATGGTAGTATAATTAGGAATAATACAGGTAATATGGAACAGCATGCTTAACCAATAATGTGAGAGTCAGCACAGTAACGTTTGATTAGAACTCATGCCTATTTCCCCACTTTCAGATACACATCAAGGCACCACTTTAACACATTTTCTGTATATTTTTAAAGTTCAGTTTTTTCAGTAGAATAGAAAAAAAGGCAGAAATAGACAATATGGGAACAGGACAGGTTAATGATTGCAATAGACACAGATTTCCTAGTGTTTGGTGCCCCCTATAAGCCAGTATGAAGGGGAGTTTCTAAAAGGAAGAAAAGATGGTCCTCCAAATATCCAGGCATCAGCTCCCGTGTACAGTTTGGCTGACAAGATGCAGTGTCCGGGCATGAGCAGTAAACCTGCCTTTGCAGGGAGCCGGTAGTGTCCGTCTGCATGCTCAACACTACCGGCTCCCTGCACAGGCAGGTTTACTGTTGTAAGATTACCACAACACTGTGGCTATCTTTTTGTGAACTCACTATTTCCTGTTGGAGTTTCCCAATTTCAACTACAAGTCCCATGATACCTTGCTTGTAAGTGTGAGGTCACTTTTCTCCCTCCCACACATCAGCCAACAGCCCATTGAAGCACCAATGAGATGCATGCCATGCAATAGACCAGAGTTTTTTAACCAGGGTGACTCCAGCTGTTGCAAAAATACAATTCCTTGCAAAGTGATCTCTCCCCCACCCAGCGGTCGCTCCACCCATTAAAGCAAAGACAAGGCTCCCTCTGAACACCTGACTAGTGATGTAATGTCTCGCGCCGCACTGCAACCTTGGAAAACCTGAGACAACACTCATTTTGTATGCTGTTAAAAATAAACTTTGAGGCAAAAATCATAGGAGAATTGCAAGACCACCATTAACGACAGGTACATGCACTATACTATGAACTACACTAATAGTAATTTATAGTCCCTGTAGCATAGTAAAAAATCCTGGAATACCCCTTTAACCCCTTGAGGACATGCACTGCTAAGAGTTTGTGTCTGTACATACACAGTATTTATAAAAGAAATTGGCGCCAACAGGTAAATAGGCCATGCCCCCTGGGGGTGGGGGATCATGTTACAAGAAAAATAAAGAAAGAAAGAAAGACAAAAAAACATATATCCAATGCATTCCATATATTTCTTACAATAAAAACTTGTATGATGGTAAATTAAATCATAAATTTGGTAGGCAGAGAACACAAGCATAACCTCCGTGGGTGATATTGGGACCTGGACCTCACTGCGCATGCGTCCGGGGCAGAGGCCGCGACGTAAAACAGGAAAGATCGGGCCATCTGCTTCTCGCGCATGTGCCGGCTCTAAGAATAGATGGTGATTGGGGGAGCCAGGGGGAATGAATGGACACACATCCGTTCTCCTGCTCATGCGTCAGTTAGAAAAAATACTAATGATGACCAAGTCACCGGGACATAAATACTACTGCGCATGCGTCCGGAGCAGAGGTCACGGCGTAGGATGGAAAACGTCAGGCCATCTGCTTCCCGCGCATGCGCCGGCTCTCGAAATAGATGGTGATGACGGAGCCAAGGGGAGAATGGACGTGCGTCTGTTCCCCTGCGCATGCGCCAGTGAGAAAAAATACTACCAATGAGGCTAAGTCGTCAGAATAAATGAACGGACTAGAGACATTAATTTATACTGTGTCTCGACTAGATTATAAATATGTGGATAGCTCAGAATAGGCTAATACCCCTGTTCTGAGCTCTCTGTAAAGAAAAAACGTGGTCCTGGATAAAATTAGTCCTATAAAAACTTAAATATAATGTATATTGATTTCAAGCTATATGCCATAGTTTAAAAATGATAAACAATGGGAGGGGTAGATAGCAAATATAATATGCAAATACATGCAGTATTCATATATATATATATATATATATATATATATATATATATATATATATATATAAAACGCACATATATAGATATATAAATGTATATATATAAAAAAAAGGCATATATGACAAAACATGTAAAAATATATTAAAATATATAAAATATACAAAATGCATAGATTGCAAATATAAATATAGATATTAGTCCTCCCAGAGATTATAAGAGTGATCTTTTGGGAGAAACAGGAATGAAATGGACTCCCAGTTGGGGTACTTGTGAACATGTATATACAAATATCCCTAAATATCCCTAAATACAAATATCCCTAAATAGATATGTAAATATAATATACAATGTACATGAGAATTGTACATGCCTAGTGAACAGAAGGATTTTGTCCTTAATTGTATCAGATTCATCTTGTATCATAATTATTTCACGTTCGAAAGAAAGATATACTTACAAACTCGTGGTTCCGCAATGGGAACGCGCTTCGCGCCCGCATTTGCAAACCTATTTATGGGCGCTTTTGAAGCAGTATACATCTATGGTGAACATCGATGGGTAGATAAGATCAAATTATACAAGAGGTATATAGATGATCTGCTTTTGAATGGGACAAGGGAGGAATTCAAGGACTTCACGGAGCATCTTAAGAATAACCATCCCAACATTTCACTCACTGGACGGTGTGATGACCATATGGAATATCTGGATCTTGAACTTTCCAATGAAAAGAATAAAATCATAACAAAAATGTTCGTTAAGAAAGTGGATTGTAATAGTCTGCTATCATATACAAGCTGCCACTATAAGAAGTGGAAGACCAGTTTACCATATGGCCAGTTCCATCGGATAAGAAGGAACTGCACTAAGAAAAAAGATTACCAGATCCAAAGTAATACCATCACTAATCGTCTTTTGGAAAAAGGGTACCCGAAGAAAATAGGGAAAGCGGCCTATCAGAAGGCACTAATAGGAGATGGAAGTAGAAATGAAGAAAATAGGAATGATAGTGAGATCCAAAAAGAGGGAATGAAAAGAAGAAAAAAGAAGAAGAAAATTCTACAGAATATAAACACAATTTTATTACAACATACACCACCAGACATAATACCATTAGACAGATACTGGAGAAAAATTGGAACATCCTTTTAAAAGATCCGATACTGTGCAGACATATATCTGCAAGACCACAATTAACCTTTAGAAGAGCATCAACCATAAAAAGCATGGTAGCTCCAAGTAGGCTTAAAGACATTAATACCACTTGGAGATCTTTGGAGAAAACACCCGTCATCTTCAGATGCCGCAATCACCTTTGCAAATGCTGCTCCAATATCCGACATGGGACTACAACCTTTAAAAGTAATACCACAGAAGAAGCATTCAAGATAAAACATAAAATAGATTGCTCCACCACATATGTTATATATGTATTGGAATGTGAGTGTAAGTTGCAATATGTGGGACGTACGAAACAGCAGCTTAGAGCAAGAATGAACAAGCATCGTTCAAATGTACAAAAAGGATTTATGTTCCATAGTACCGCCATGCCAGAGAGATGCATGGAAACGACTTCTCAGCATTCAATCTTATAGCCATTGAGCACATTCCAGCTACGGTTCATAATAGATTTGAATGCCTACAACATAGAAAGTCATACTGGATCTACAAACTGAACACAGTGACACCGTTAGGTCTCAATGAAAGTATAGACATGATCAGATAAGAAAAAATTGGTACATTTTTAAGACAAAGGATACTCTTTCCCAGCTAGCAACATTATTCAGACCATTTTATCAAGCAATTTTTTGAGTGATCACCTATTTTAATTCTCATGTACATTTTATATTATATTTACATATGTATTTAGGCATATTTGTATATATATGTTCACAAGTACCCCAACTGGGAGTCCATTTCATTCCTTCTTCTCCCAAAAGATCACTCTTATAATCTCTGGGAGGACTAATATCTATATTTATATTTGCAATCTATGTATTTTGTATATGTTATATATTTTTATATATTTTTACATGTTTTTTCATATATGTCTTTTTTTAATATATACATTTATATATCTATATATGTGCATTTTTTATGTATATATGAATACTGCATGTATTTGCATATTATATTTGCTATCTACTCCTCCCATTGTTTATAATTTTTAAACTATGGCATATAGCTTGGAATCAATGTACATTATATTTAAGTTTTTATAGGACTAATTTTATCCAGGTCCTTATTTTTTCTTTACAGAGAGCTCAGAACAGGGGTATGAGCCTATTCTGAGCTATCCACATATTTATAATCTTGTCGAGACACAGTATATATTAATGTCTCTAGTCAGTTCATTTATTCTGCCGACTTAGCCTCATTGGTAGTATTTTTTCTCACTGGCGCATGCGCAGGGGAACGGACGCACGTCCATTCTCCCCTTGGCTCCGTCATCACCATCTATTTCGAGAGCCGGCGGATGCACAGGAAGCGGATGGCCCGACGTTTTCCATCCTACGCCGTGACCTCCGCTCCGGACGCATGCGCAGTAGTATTTAGGTCCCGGTGACTAGGGGGCGTGGCCCATTTACCTGTTGGCGCCAATTATTTTATAAATACTGTGTATGTACAGACACAAACTTGTAAGCCATTTTACCTGATGAAGAGGCATTGTAGCCTTGAAACGCGTTGTTATACAGCTTGATCAATAAAGAAATGATCAACTTGAAACTTCTCCTGCAGTGGTTTGTGCTACCTATACCGGTCCTTTTCCTGTGATTACTCATCCATATACCTATCGGTCGGAGTTCCTCCATACCGACGCCAGGGAAGCAGCACCACCATCTTCTTTGGTCTTGATTGACCCATGCGCATACAGTTGTTGTGGCTCTTACACAACAACACCAGGTGAGCAGTATTAATTTCAGTGCACTTCACTCACTGTTCCTGCTCCTGATACCTGTAACGATACCGCCCTATGGGAAGCTCTGCCTCTCTTTTATTTTAGATTTGCACATGCACTGCTAAGAGGTAGTTAGTAGCTTTCCTCGATCACCGCGTCTCCGGACACAGTGATCGGAACAGGATGACTGCTGATAACTATCAGTAGCCATCCCAGGACATCGCCTAGGGGGGTCCTGGGACCCCCCTTGTCAGCGATCGCTGTGATTTGCCGATCAATTCTGACCGGCGAATCACGGCTTTTCCGGGCTGATCGAGTCTCTGGTGACCCGATCGCCCGGAAAATAGGGGTGATCGGGGTTGTCAGAGACAGCCCCGATCATCCTAAAGGATAGGAGCAAGGTGGCAGGGGTGCCACCTCCTCCTATCCCCTGTGATTTGTCGGTCAGGACTTAGATCCTTCGCTCTGCTTGCCCCTGGAAGTCCGGGCAGAGCGAGGGAAAGATGGCGGCAACGGTTACTGGCCGCTGTGAAAGAGGGGGCCGGCGGCAGGCAGCTGGGGACCGGCGGCAGGCAGCTGGGACCGGTAGCGGGGAAGACCAGCCGCAGCAGAATGCAGGCGGGGCGGAGACAGAGGTAGCAGTGAAGATCTGGTAAGTGATCTTCACTGCTGCAATGTAGTTTCACAACTACAACTAGTTATAGTTAGTGTTGAGCGGCAGAGGCCATATTCAAATTCGCGATATTTTGCGAATATATGGACGAATATTCGTCATATATTCGCTAAATTCGCATATTCGTAATATTTGCGTTTTATTTTCGCATATACGAAAATTTGCGTATGCAAAAATTAGCATATACAAAAATTAGCATAAACGAAAATTCTCATTTGCGAAAATTAGCATATGCAAATTTTCGCACATGCAAAAATTCGCACGCCAGTCTCACACAGTAGTATTAGAGCCTCTTACACCACACAAGCTGGAAGCAGAGAGGGATTATCACTGTGATGTGTACTGTGAAAAAAATAAAATAAAAGAATAAAAACGAATATTCGTAATTACGAATATATAGTGCTATATTCGCGAATTTGCGAATACTATTCGCGAGCAACACTAGTTATAGTTTTGCAACATCTGGAGGGCTACAATTTGGACACCACTGTATAGTGGTCTCAAAACTGTGCACTTCTAGATGTTCCAAAACTTCAACTCCCACCATGCCAGACAGTCCAGGCATGCTGAACATTATAGTTCTGCAATATCTGGCCCTTCAGATGTTGCGAAACTACAACTCCCAGCATGCCTGGACAGTCTCGGCATGCTGGGAGTTGTAGTCTTGCAATATCTGGAAGGGCCCAGTTTGGAGACCACTATACAGTGGTGTCCAAGCTGTAGCCCTCCAGATGTTGCAAAACTACAACTCCCAGCATGCCCAGACAGTCCAGGCATGCTGTGCATTGAAGTTCAGCAACATCTGAAGGGCCAGATGTTGCAGAACTACAACTCCCAGCATGCCTGGGAAGTCTGGGCATGCTTGGAGTTAAAGTTTTGCAACATTTGGAGGGCGACAGTTTGGAGACCACTACACAGTGGTGTTCAAACTGTTCTCCAGTTGTTGGAAAACTGCAAATCCCAACATGCCATTTGGCTGTCCGGGCATGCTGGGAGTAGTAGTTTTGCAACAACTGGTGGCACACTGGTTGGGAAACACTGTCTGTTTCCTAACTCAATGTTTCCCAACCCATGTGCCTCCAGCTGTTGCAAAACTACAACTCCCAGCATGCACTGACAGACCATGCACCAACACTGGTGCGGAAACACTGCGGTAGTCTGTAACCTAACTCAGTGTTTCCCAACCAGTGTGCCTCCAGCTGTTGCATAACTACAACTCCCAGCATGGAGTATTTCCGTACTCGGGAGCAATTGCACTACAAATTTTGAGGGGCTTTTTCTCCTTTTATCCCTTATGAAAAGGTAAAGTTGGGGTCTACACCAGCATGTTAGTGTAAATTAAAATTAATTTTTTTACACCAACATGCTGGTGTTGCCCCATACTTTTCATTTTGACAAGATGAAAAAGGATAAAAAGACCCCCAAAATTTGTAACGCAATTTCTCCTGAGTACAGAAATATTCCAGATGTTGGGATAAAGTGATCTTTGGGCGCACACCAAGGCTGAGGAGTGAGAGCGTGCCATGTACATTTGAGGCCTAAATTGGTGATTTACACAGGGGTGACTAATAGTTACAGCTGTTCTGACATCGGAAAAAAAACACCCACTTGTGACCCCATTTTCGAAACTACACCGCTCACGGAGTGTAACAAGGGTTACAGTGAGCATTTACACCCCACAAGTGTTTGACAAATTTTCGTAAAATTTGGATGGGAAAATGAAAATAATTTTTTTTTTCACTAAAATGCTGGTGTTACCCTATTTTTTTTTTTTCTCAAGGGAAAATAGGAAAAAAGCCCCCCAAAATTTTGAACCCCATTTCTTCTGAGTAAGAATATACCCCATATTTGGTTGTAAAGTGCTCTGCGGGTGCACTACAATGCTCAGAAGAGAAGGGGCGCCATTGAGCTTTTGGAGAGAAAATTTGTACGGAATTGAAAGCCACGTGTGTTTACAAAGCCCCTATGGTGCCAGAACAATTCACCTCTCCCACATGTGACCCCATTTTGGAAATTACAGCCCTCACGTAATGTATTAAGGGGTACAGTGAGCATTTACACCCCACTGATGTCTGACAGATTTTTGGAACAGTGGTCTGTGAAAATGAATAATGTAATTTTTCATTTGTGCAGCCTACTGTCCCAAAGATCTGCCAAATGCCAGTGTGGTGTAAATGCTCAATGCACCCCTTATTACATTCCGTCAAGGGTGGCGTTTCCAAAATGAGGTCACATGTGGGGAGGGGGGGGGGGCACTGTTCTGGCACCATGGGGGCTTTGTAAATGCACATGGCCCCCGACTTCCATTCCAAACAAATTCTCTCTCCAAAAGCTCAATGACGCTTCCTCTCTTCTGAGCATTGTAGTTCGCCCACGGAGCACTTTATATCCACATATAGGGAATTTCCATGGTGTTACAAATTTTGGGGGGCATTTTCTCCTACTACCCCTTGAAAAATTTTAAATGTGGGGAAAACCAGCATTTTAGTGAAAAAAAATTCTGTTTACACATCCGGCTTTAACGAAAAGTCGTCAAACAACTGTGCTGTGTTAAGGCTCACTTTACCCCTTGTTACCTTCCTTGAGGGGTGTAGTTTCCAAAATAGTATGCCATGTGTTTTTTTTTTTTTGCTTTTCTGGCACCATAGGGGCTTCCTAAATGCGACGTTCCCCCCCAAAAACCATTTCAGCAAAATTCACTCTCCAAAATCCCATTGTCGCTCCTTCCCTTCTGAGCCCTCTAGTGCACCCACAGAGCACTTTACATCCACATATTAGGTATTTCCTTACTCAAGAGAACTTGCGTTACAAATTTTGGGGGGATTTCTCTCTTTTTACCCCTTGTAAGTAATCAAAAAATGGCTCTACAAGAACATATGAGTGTAAAAAAATTAAGATTAAAAATTTTCTCCTTCACTACTTTTATTCCTGTGAAACACAGTGCCTAAAGGGGTAACACACTTTCTGAATGTCATTTTGAATACTTTGACGGGTAAAGTTTCTATAATGGGGTCATTTATGGGGTACTTCTCACAGAAAGGCCCCTCAAATCTACTTTAAACTTAACTGGTCCCTGAAAAATTAAGATTTTGAATTTTTCGTCAAAATTTGGAAAATTGCTGCAAGCCCCCTAATGTCTTCAAAAAGTAAAAACATGTCATCTTTATGATGCCAACATAAAGTAGACATATTGTATTTGTGAATCAATATATAATTTTTGGGGAATGGCCTTACAAGCAGAAAGTTTCATAGTAAGAAATATGCAAAGTGCATCTCAGAGTCATTAATGCATACATTGACAGTG
The DNA here is from genome assembly GCF_029499605.1 of Hyla sarda. Classification (NCBI taxonomy): domain Eukaryota; kingdom Metazoa; phylum Chordata; class Amphibia; order Anura; family Hylidae; genus Hyla; species Hyla sarda. Next base: position 223,865,159 of record NC_079191.1, read on the forward strand.
GTCAGAATTGCAAAAAAGGGCTTAAGTCCTTAACACCTTAAAGGGGTTATTGAGGAAAAAACTTTTTTTATATATATATCAACTGGCTCCAGAAAGTTAAACAGATCTGTAAATTACTTCTATTAAAAAATATTAATCCTTTTAGTAGTTATGAGCTGCTGAAGTTGAGTTGTTCTTTTCATCAAGTGCTCTCTGATGACACCTGTCTCGGGAACTGTCCACAGTAGAAGCAAATCCCCATAGCAAACCTCTTCTACTCTGTGCAGTTCCCGAGACAAGCAGAGATGTCAGCAGAGAGCACTGTTGCCAGACAGAAAAGAAGTAATAGAAGTAATTTACAAATCTGTTTAACTTTCTGGAGCCAGTTTTTCCCTGGAATACCCCTTTAAGGACCAGGCCCATTTTGCCCTTAAGGACCAGAGCGTTTTTTGTACATCTGATCACTGTCACTTTAAGCATTAATAACTCTGGGATGCTTTTACTTTTCATTCTGATTCCGAGATTGTTTTTTCGTGACATATTCTACTTTATGTTAGTGGTAAAATTTTGTCAATACTTGCATCATTTCTTGGTGAAAAATTCCAAAATTTGATGAAAAAATAGAAAATTTTTCATTTTTCTAACTTTGAAGCTCTCTAAATTATAGTTTGATTCACAAATACAAAATGTCTACTTTATATTTGCATCATAAAGTTGACATGTTTTTACTTTTGGAAGACATCAGAGGGCTTCAAAGTTCAGCAGCAATTTTCCAATTTTTCACAAAATTTTCAAGATCGGAATTTTTCATGGACCAGTTCAGTTTTGAAGTGGATTTGAAGGGCTTTCTTATTAGAAATACCCCATAAATGACCCCATTATAAAAACTGCACCACTCAAAGTATTCAAAATGACATTCAGTATGTTAACCCTTTAGGTGTTTCATAGGAATAGCAGCAAAGTGAAGGAGAAAATTAAAAATCTTCATTTTTTACACTCACTTGTTCTTGTAGACCCAGTTTTTTAATTTTTACAAGGGGTAAAAGGAGAAAAATCATCTCAAAATTTGTAACCCAATTTCTCTCGAGTAAGGAAATACCTCATATTTGTATGTCAAGTGTTCGGCGGGCACAGTAGAGGGCTCAGAAGGGAAGAAGCAACAATGGGATTTTGGAGAGTGAGTTTTCTGAAATGGTTTTTGGGGGGCATGTCACATTTAGGAAGCCCCTATTGTGTCAGAACAGCAGAAACCCACCCCTACATGGCATACCATTTTGGAAACTACACCCCTCTGGGCACGTAACAAGGGTTCCAGTGAGCCTTAACACCTCACAGGTGTTTAACGACTTTTTGTTAAAGTTGGATGTGTAAATGAAAGAAAAAATGTTTTCACTAAAATGCTGGGTTTTCCCCAAATTTTACATTTTTATAAGGGGTAATAGGAGAAAATGACCCCCAAAATTTGTAACCGCATTTCTTCTGAGTAAGGAAATACCCTATGTGTGGACATCAATTGCTCTATTGGCGCACTACAATGCTCAGAAGAGGAGGAGCGCCATTGAGCTTTTGGAAAGAGAATTTGTTTGGAATGGAAGTCAGGGGCCATGTGCGTTTAGAAAGCCCCCCGTGGTGCCAGAACAGTGGACCCTCCCATATGTGACCCCATTTTGGTAACTACACCCCTCACAGAATTTAATAAGGGGTGCAGTGAGTATTTACACCCCACTGGCGTTTGACAGATCTTTGAAACAGTGAGCTGTGCAAATGAAAAATTACCTGACAACTGTAAATGCTCACTGTACCCCTTATTACATTACATGAGGGGTGTAGTTTCCAAAATGGGGTCCCCATCCATTGTTCTGGCACTATGGGAGCTTTGTAAACACACGTGGCCTTCAATTCCGGACACATTTTCTCTCCAAAAGCCCAATGGCGCTCCCTCTCTTCTGAACATTGTAGTTCACCCATGCTACTTTAACCCCTTAAGGACCAGGCCATTTTACACCTTAAGGACCAGAGCGTTTTTTGCACATCTGACCACTGTCACTTTAAACATTAATAACTCTGGAATGCTTTTAGTTATCATTCTGATTCCGAGGTTGTTTTTTCGTGACATATTCTACTTTAACTTAGTGGTAAAATTTTATGGTAACTTGCATCCTTTCTTGGTGAAAAATCCCCAAATTTGATGAAAAAAATGAAAATTTTGCATTTTTCTAACTTTGAAACTCTCTGCTTGTAAGGAAAATGGATATTCAAAATAAATGTTTTTGGGGTTCACATATACAATATGTCTACTTTATGTTTGCATCATAAAATTTATGAGTTTTTACTTTTGGAAGACACCAGAGGGCTTCAAAGTTCAGCAGCAATTTTTAAATTTTTCACAAAATTTTCAAACTCACTATTTTTCAGGGACCAGTTCAATTCAAAATCTTCATTTTTTACACTCGCATGTTCTTATAGACCCAATTTTTGAATTTTTGCAAGGGGTAAAAAGGAGAAAATTCTTACTTGTATTTGAAACCCAATTTCTCTCGAGTAAGCACATACCTCATATGTCTATGTTAATTGTTCAGTGGGCGCAGTAGAGGGCTCAGAAGGGAAGGAGCGACAAATGATTTTTGTGGGGCATGTCACCTTTAGGAAGCCCCTATGGTGCCAGGACAGCAAAAAAAAAACACATGGCATACCATTTTGGAAACTAGACCCCTCAGGGAACGTAACAAGGGGTAAAGTGAACCTTAATACCCTACAGGTGTTTCACGACTTTTGCATATGTGAAAATTTCTTTATTTTTTTTTACCTAAAATGCTTGGTTTCCCAAAATTTTTACATTTTTAAAAAGGGTAATAGCAGAAAATACCCCCCAAATTTGAAGCCTAATTTCTCCCGATTCAGAAAACACCCCATATGGGGGTGAAAAGTGCTCTGCTGGCGCACTACAGGTCTCAGAAGAGAAGGAGTCACATTTGGCTTTTTGAAAGCAAAGTTTGCTCTGGGGGCATGCCGCATTTAGGAAGCCCCTATGGTGCCAGAACAGCAAAAAAAAAACACATGGCATACCATTTTGGAAACTAGACCCCTCGGGGAACGTAACAAGGGGTAATGTGAACCTTAATACCCTACAGGTGTTTCACGACTTTTGCATATGTGAAAATGTCTTTATTTTTTTTACCTAAAATGCTTGGTTTCCCAAAATTTTTACATTTTTAAAAAGGGTAATAGCAGAAAATACCCCCCAAAATTTGAAGCCTAATTTCTCCCGATTCAGAAAACACCCCATATGGGGGGGAAAAGTGCTCTGCTGGCGCACTACAGGTCTCAGACGAGAAAGGAGTCACATTTGGCTTTTTGAAAGCAAATTTTGCTCTGGGGGCATGCCGCATTTAAGAGGCCCCTATGGTGCCAGGACAGCAAAAAAAAACAAAAAACACATGGCATACCATTTTGGAAACTAGACCCCCTCGGGGAACGTAACAAGGGGTTAAGTGAACCTTTATACCCCACAGGTGTTTCATGACTTTTGTATATGTAAAAAAAATTTTTTTTTTTTTACCTAAAATGCTTGTTTTCCCAAAAATTTTAAATTTTTTAAAAGGGTAATAGCAGAAAATACCCCCAACATTTGTAACACAATTTCTCCCGAGTACGGCGATACCCCATATGTGGCCCTAAACTGTTGCCTTGAAATACGACAGGGCTCCAAAGTGAGAGCGCAATGCGCATTTGAGGCCTAAATTAGGGACTTGCATAGGGGTGGACATAGGGGTATTCTACGCCAGTGATTCCCAAACAGGGTGCCTCCAGCTGTTGTAAAACTCCCAGCACGCCTAGACAGTCAGTGGCTATCTGGCAATACTGGGAGTAGTTGTTTTGCAACAGCTGGAGGCTCCGTTCTGGAAACAGTGGTGTACCAGACGCTTTCATTTTTATTGGGGAGGGAAGGGGGGCTGTGTAGGGGCATGTGCATATGTAGTGTTTTTTACTTTTTATTTTATTTTTTGTTAGTGTAGTGTTTTTAGGGTACAGTCGCACGGGCGGGGGGTTCACAGTAGTTTCTCACTGGCAGCTTGAGCTGCTGCAGAAAATTTGCCGCAGCTCAAACTTGCAGCCGGATACTTACTGTAAACCTTCACCCATGTGAGTGTACCCTGTACGTTCACATTGGGGGGGGGTAACATCCAGCTGTTGCAAAACTACAACTCCCAGCATGTACGGTCTATCAGTGCATGCTGGGAGTTGTAGTTTTGCAACCGCTGGAGGGTCCGTTTTGGAAACAGTGACGTACCAGACGTTTTTCATTTTTATTGGGGAGGGAAGGGGGGCTGTGTAGGGGTATGTGCATATGTAGTGTTTTTTACTTTTTATTTTATTTTTTGTTAGTGTAGTGTAGTGTTTTTAGGGTACAGTCGCACGGGCGGGGGTTCACAGTAGTTTCTCGCTGGCAGTTTGAGCTGCGGCAGAAAATTTGCCGCAGCTCAAACTTGCAGCCAGATACTTACTGTAATCCTCCGCCCATGTGAGTGTACCCTGTACGTTCACCTTGGGGGGGGGGGGGAGAAACATCCAGCTGTTGCAAAACTACAACTCCCAGCATGTACGGTCTATCAGTGCATGCTGGCAGTTGTAGTTTTGCAACAGCTGGAGGCACACAGGTTGTGAAACACCGAGTTTGGTAACAAACTCAGTGTTTTGCAACCAGTGTGCCTTCAGCTGTTGCAAAAGCTACAACCCCCAGCATGTACGGACAGCGGAAGGGCATGCTGGGTCTTGTAGTTATGCAACAGCCGGAGGCATACTGCTTTGGCTGGGGATGCTGGGGATTGTAGTTATGCAACAGCTGGAGACACACTGGTTTGCTACTTAACTCAGTGTGCCTTCAGCTGTTGCAAAACTACAACTCTCAGCAGTCACCGACAGCCAACGGGCATGCTGGGAGTTGTAGTTATGCAACCAACAGGTGCACCACTACAACTCCCAGCATGCACTTTAGCTGATTGTGCAAGCTGGGAGTTGTAGTTATACAACAGCTGAAGGTACACTTTTCCATAGAAAAATGTTCCTCCAGCTGTTGCAAAACTACAATTTGTGGTGGTCTGCCTCCTGCTGTTGCATAACTACAGCTCCCAGCATGCCCTTTTTGCATGCTGGGAGCTGTTGCTAAGCAACAGCAGGAGGCTGTCACTCACCTCCTGCTGCTGCCGACACACAGGTCAGTCCCTCGCCGCCGCCGTCGCTCCTGGGGCCCCGATCCCAACAGGGACGCCGGGGATCGGGGTCCCCAGCACCCGGGGTCTTCTGCCCGCACCCGCTCACGTCCTCCGGAAGAGGGGCAGAGCGGGTTGCGGGAGTGACACCCGCAGCAGGCGCCCTGATTGGTCGGCCGGGAAACCGGACGACGAATCAGGGCGATCGTGAGGTGGCACCAGTGCCACCTCACCCCTGCAGGCTCTGGCTGTTCGGCCCCGATCAGCCAGTAGTTCCGGGTCATCGGGTCACTGGAGACCCGATTGACCCGGAATCGCCGCAGATCGCTGGACTGAATTGTCCAGCGATCTGCGGCAATCGCCGACATGGGGGGACATAATGACCCCCCTGGGCGATATGCCGGGATGCCTGCTGAACGATTTCAGCAGGCATCCGGCACCGGCTCCGCTCCAGCTAGCGGCGGGGGCCGGAAATGCTCAGGGCGTATCCATACGCCCTCGGTCCTTAAGGACTTGGAAACGGGGGCGTATGGATACGCCCTATGTCCTTAAGGGGTTAAAGGGGTATTCCAGGCCAAAACTTTTTTTTATATATCAACTGGCTCCGGAAAGTTAAACAGATTTGTAAATTACTTCTATTAAAAAATCTTAATCCTTCCAATAGTTATTAGCTTCTGAAATTGAGTTGTTGTTTTCTGTCTAACTGCTCAATGATGATGTCACGTCCCGGGAGCTGTGCAGTTCCTATGGGGATATTCTCCTGCACATCATGCAGGAGAATCATGCACAGCTCCCGGGACGTGACATCATCATTGAGCAGTTAGACAGAAAACTTCAGAAGCTAATAACTATTGGAAGGATTAAGATTTTTTAATAGAAGTAATTTACAAATCTGTTTAACTTTCCGGAGCCAGTTGATATATATATATATATAAAAAAGTTTTTGCCTGAAATACCCCTTTAATGAAAATTCTTCAAACACCTGTGGGGTGTTAAGGCTCATTATACCCCTTGTTACGTTCCTTGAGGGGTAGTTTCCAAAATGTGGTCACATGTGGGTATTTTTTTTTTTGCATTTATGTCAGAACAGCCTTTAAGGACTGAAAACAATCTTCGTTTTTGCACTTTCGTTTTTCCTCCTCATCTTCTAAAAAATTATAATGCGTTCAATTTTGCACCTACAGAGCCATATAATGGTTTTTGTATCTGACAGTGCCCATTTAAGGTGGGCTGAGTCCCTAAGGGATTAAATAAGTAGTTCAGTAAAAGGTTATTCTTTGTACACTAAAGTTCAGAGCTGGGTTATAACAAGGGCATACTTTTATCCCCATTTAATATTTTTTTTAGCTTTCTACATTGATATTGTGCTGTATATTCTGCTCAGTCAACTCCACAGACTGGGAAGGGGTGTTCCCCAGCAGGCATGACATTATCTGAAGACCTGCTGGGGAGCACTTCCTCCTTCATTCTGCTGCAAACAGCCATAAGCAGTTCAGTGTGAGATGGGCTGTGATTGACTGAGGCTGCACCCCCTCAGCTCCCTGCACTGAATTCTACAATATGTCAGCTCTGCCCAACAGCTTGCAAAGGGAGCAGAAATATTCAGCTCTATACACTGAAGGAAAGGGAGCTGAAATATTCAGCACAATATTCAGCACTATGCACTTAAGGCATCATGACTCTATAGCCTAGCTCACCTCAAAGGAAAATGAAGCTGTCATTTTCAGCTATATACCCTCTATACACTGTGCTGAGCTTGGGTCCCACCTGCATTTTCGGAAATTAGTCTCGACCAGGCTGTTCTGCAAGCAGGACTGCAGGCAGGACCAAAAGCAGGACCCCTGGTGGCCAAACTTTTAGTGGTTAATTTCACACATTAAGTTACAAAATTGTATAAAGAAGTATATTAGAAAAGTGATTCAAATAGGCTAAGGCTGGGTCCACACTACGTTTTGTCCCATACGGGAGCGCATACGGCAGGGGGGAGCTAAAACCTCGTGCTCCCGTATGTGACCGTATGCGCTCCCATATGCCATTCACTTCAATGAGCCGACCGGAGTGAAACGTTCGGTCCGGTCGGCTCATTTTTGCGCCGTATGCGCTTTTACAACCGGACCTAAAACCGTGGTTGACCACAGTTTTAGGTCCGGTTGTAAAAGCGCATACGGCGCAAAAATGAGCCGACCGGACCGAACGTTTCACTCCGGTCGGCTCATTGAAGTGAATGGCATACGGGAGCGCATACGGTCACATACGGGAGCGCAAGGTTTTAGCTCCCCCCTGCCGTATGCGCTCCCGTATGGGACAAAACGTAGTGTGGACCCAGCCTTATCTATAACATAATATTTTTATTACTAATTGCAGGTGCCATGTAAAATAATCATTGAAGTCCTCTATTTAATGACAACAAACAGATATATTTAATACTTTGGGGTCTAGATAGAGAAAGCATATTAAACATTTGGATAACTTTTCATTAACCCCTTAAAGTCCAAGCCCATTTTAACCTTAGGGACCAGGCCAATTTCATTTTTGCGTTTTCGTTTTTTCCTCCTTGCCTTCTAAAATCCATAACTCTTTTATATTTCCATCTACAGACCCATATAAGGGCTTGTTTTTTTTGCGTGACCAATTGTTCTTTGTAATGAAACCTCTCATTTTACCATAAAATGTACGGCGAACCCAAAAAAGTATTTTTTTGTACGAGGGCTCATTGTTTGCACCGTCATCTGTACTTTTTATCGATACCACATTTGCATATATAAAACTTTTAGATAATTTTTTATTAATTGTTTTTAGGAATAAAATGTGACAAAAAAAGCTGCATTTTTTGACTTTTTTATTTTTTTACATTTACGCTGTTCACCGTACGGGATCATTACCATTATATTTTGATAGTTCGGACATTTATGCATGCGACAATACCAAATATTTGTCGCATACTTTTTATTTTTACATTTTTCTACTTAAAAAAAAAAAATTTCTATAGCAATCATTTGATTGCTAATACTGTTCAGTGCTATGCATAGAGCATAGCACTAATCAGTATTATCGGTCATCTTCTGCTCTGGTCTGCTCGATCTCAGACCAAAGCAGAAGACCCAACAAGAAGGACAGAGGAAGGTGAGGGCGATCCGATTATCTATTTTAACATGCGCATTGCCGCAGATGCCATGATCTGTACTGATCACGGCATCTGAGGGGTTAATGGCGGACATTCGTGCGATCGCGGATGTCGGCCATCACCGGCGGGTCCCTGGCTGCTGATAGCAGCCGGAACCTGCCGTGTATGACGTGAGCACCGCTCTGATGCTCGCGGTCATGCACAGGAAACAATGAGTTCCGAGCCCTGTGTGCGGGCTTCCGTATTCATGCCCACCCCCTCGTGACGTTACAGCCTGCCCCCTCAGTGAAAGTCTATGGGAAGGGGGCGCGGCGGCCGTCCCGCCCCCTCCCATAGACTTGCATTTAGGGGTCGGGACGTCACATGATGGGGCATGACGTCACGAGGGGGCGGGCGTAAACATGGAAGCCCGAACACAGTGTTCGGAACTCAATGTTCCAGACGCTGGGTCACAGAGTAACCCTTTAAGGACTGAAAACAATCTTCGTTTTTGCACTTTCGTTTTTCCTCCTCATCTTCTAAAAATTATAACGCGTTCAATTTTGCACCTACAGAGCCATATAAGGGCTTGTTTTTTCGTATGACCAATTGTACTTTGTAATGATATTACTTATTTTATAACATTATATGCGGCGAAAAAAAATATTTGTGGGGTGAAATGAAAAGAAAAAATGCCATTTTGCTAATTTTTAGGGCTTCCGTTTCTACACAGTGCACTTTTCATAAAAATGACAAATTATCTTTATTCTGTAGATCCATGCAGTTACAGGGATACCCAATTTATGTAGGTTTTATTTATTTTAACTACATGCACCAAAATTAGTATGTTTAAAATTGTCATCTTTTGACCCCTATAACTTTTTTATTTTTCCATGTATGGGGCTATATGAAGGCTTATTTTTTGTGCCGTGGTCTGTAGTTTTTATTGGTACCAATTTTGTTTTGATTGGACTTTTGATCGGTTTTTATTAATATTTTTATGGTATATGAAGTGACCAAAAATTAACAATTTTGGACTTTGGTATTGTTTTACGTGTACGCCATCAACCGTGCGGTTTAGCTAACCTTATATTTTAATAGTTCAGACATTTATGCATGCGGCGGTACCACATATGATTATTTTTTTAATTACATTATATTATAAAAAAAAATAGGAAAAAGGGTCCGATTAAAATTTTTATTAGGGTGGGGGCTTATTCACATTTATTCTCTTATTTTTTGTTACCACTTTTTATTTATTTTTTAGTCCCCTTAGGGGGCTATACAATGCAATCTTTTGATTGCATACACTGTTCAGGCATGGAGCAGTAGATCCCCGATCAGACGACAAGGAGGCAGGTGAGGACCTCCCGTTGTCCAGTAAGCTGATCGGCACATTGCGATTCTGTTGTGATAGTCCTGATCAGCTCTGCTGAGCTGCCGGGATAGTTTTACTTTCAAAAATATAAAAGAGTTCAGTCCTCAGTAACTCACTACTAGAGAGAAGTATGTGATGGATACGTGGAAATTTATACTAACTAATAGTATGACACTCGGTCATCAGTGCCCCTCCCACAATATTGTGTAGTATTCAATAATGTGTATATATATTATATTCATATTATCAAGCCAGCATATTATTTAATATATTAAAATGATAGTCTATACCTCCAAATATTCACCACCGCAGGGCCCTTGCGGTTATTGGCAAATATCAGAGCTAATGATAAAATGTTAACAATTGTTCACAACAATATATGGATATATAATAACGGTTCACTTTTAAATAGATGTAAATATAATACTGAAGTTCTATAAATGCCACCAAAAGTCCTGTAGAATAATAGACCTGTTCAGGAAAAAAGTCCTGCTGAGAGGGAAAATCCTGTTGGGATAAAAAGAATGTCTCCACTCCTAAACGCTGTAAATGGAAATAAAAGTTCCAAATCTATATTCACAAATAGTCTGTGACTCATATCACTCTGTGGGACGTATCACACTGTTTTTCAGCAATTTTCCTGTTGGAATAAAAAGTTTTTGTTTGGCACTGTGTGCCTTTCACCCACTGATGTTTGCTGGGGTTTTCTATGTTGTGCTCCGGGACTCCTTCGGCCGGGAGCAGCGACACCCGTGTGTCGGGGTCAAGCCGCTTCTCCGTCAGGCAGATGGTATCGCCTTCGGCTCATGTGTTTGTCACCACCGCTCTCTCCACACATGTGCCGGCACCGTTCGCTGGCGTGTGACGTGTAACGTGTAACGGTCAGCTGGTTGCAGTACAGCTGACCTAAGAGGCAGGGTCCCGGTCTGGTTGTTAGGAGTCCCGATGAATCCCGGAGTTTAGAACACCCAGGCGTCGGACGGGAGGTAGGAAAATTCAGAGATGAATAGCAAGGTCTGCTGGAGTTTGTAGTCATAGGTTTAAGTCCTTCAAGGATGCAATATATGTAATCCTGATAGGGAGAACACTCTTTCCCATATGTGGAGTAGTCCAATAAATGTTCAAGTCCAAATTTAAGCAATTGGTAAAAGACTTAAGTGAACCGCACATACGTGTGAACACATAGCAATAATCAATCTGACCAAACACGTTTCGGGGTACACATAGGTGATATCCTAACCCCTTCCTCAGTGGTGTACAAAGTAACAATGACTTCTCAGATAAAAGGCTGGCTATTTATGCTTTCAAAATTGGATCACCTGTGGGTGTCCATTCCCTTATCTAAAATCTGGTAAGGAGGGTTTGGAACAGGATATTTGGATTTATCTGACTATAAGTTGGATCACACTGGTATTGTGTGAACAGGGATCCATCAGATGTAAATAATACCTATAATGGATATGTTCATATACATACAATCTATAGTAACCAGAAAGAGTAAATACAGTAAAATAAATACAATTGGATATGATATAGAAGACAGAGATTTCCTATAATGTTGCTAGTGGACAACATATGAGTGTATAAATTAATATTATAAGATAAAATAAAATAAAAAATGAATAAAATAAACAATGAAATGATAAAATAAAATAAAAATGAAAAAATGAAAAATAAAAATATAAATGCAAATAAGAATAAAAAAAATTAATAAATATGAAGATGAAAATAAAGATGAGAATAAGAATAAAAATAAAAGATAATAATAAAATAAAAATTACAAAAAAATGTAAGAGAATTGAAGGAATGTTGATTTCGTATTGAAAGATGACCTGACACATGGTATGGGAACCGCCTTGGAGGGATGCCCCGGGACTGATCAACAGGGCAAACCTGCAAAGCGGGACCCATCCCATTATAGAAACCCAAAAATTTCTAAACTCGCATTCAATCCTTTTTGTTCAAGGCTTTCAAACTCATATATCTTCTGTGTTTACAGCTTAGACATTTTTGACAGGTAACTAACACCTCGCCAATCCCTCTTTACTAGTTGGATACCTACAAACTTGAGACTGGTGGGGTTCTTGTTATGTACCTGTGAAAAATGTAATGACAGGGGATGTTTCTGAAATTCTTTTTTTATATTATTGATGTGTTCTGCTATCCTCACTTTCAAAGGACGTTTCGTCCTGCCAACCTATTGTTTGTTACACCCACATTGTAATATATATATGACTCCCTTTGTGTTGCAAGTGATCAGATCACTGATCTCCCACTTGAAAGGACCAACAGTAGACTTGATCTCCAAAATTTTTCTTTGTCCTTTAGTGACCACACAATTCGAGCATTCACCACAACGGAAAAACCCTTTTGTGGATAACCATGTTGTAGAGGTCGACTCAGCTGTCAGACCCTTCACAGATGGTGCTACCGTGATGCCCAAATTAGGGGCTTTAGTATAGACTATCAGGGGTCTATCGGGCAATAGACCCCCAATTAGTCTATCCTGTGGAATTAAATGCCAATGTTTATGGAATATCTTTTCAATACGTTTATATTCCTTATTAAAAGGTAATATAATTTTAATTTTGTGTTCATCATCTTTATTGGGGGTTTCTTGGGGTTCAAAAAATGTTCTCCTATCTAAACTATTAACATGATCTAATGATTTTTTAATTACTTCCATGGGATACTCCTTTTCCAAGAACTGAGTGGTTAATGTAATTGCCTCTTGTTGGAACTGGGACTCAGCCGTACAGTTTCGTTTGAGACGCCTAAATTGCCCCGTGGGTACATTAACTAGCCACAGGGGTAAACGGCAGCTATTGAATTTTATATAGCTGTTTTTAGCTGTAGGTTTAATAAATGTTTTGCAATGGAGACGATCTAATATTGGAAAGATTTCAATGTCCAGAAATGTAATTCTTTCTTGGCTGACTGTGGATTTGAATTTTAAATTATGTGTGTTGGAGTTGAGATCACTGATGAAAGACTCGAGGTCCCCCCTGGGACCTTTCCAAATCAGAATAATATCGTCGATGTAATGTTGCCATAGTACCTGGTTCGCGCTGAGAATGGGAGAGAAGGTCTCCGCCTCCCAAGCTGCCATAAATAAGTTGGCATAGCTCGGCGCGAACCTGGTACGCATGGCCGTTCCCGTTCTTTGTAAATAATAACCCTGTTTAAAATATAAATAATTATGCGTTAAGATGAATTCTATGTCGTCCAATATAAAGTCAATCTGTTCCTCCTGAATATCCCCCAGTTCCAGAAATTTTTTAACCCTTTTGTTAATTTGTTAACCCTTGAGTGTGTTCAATTATGGTGTATAACGAACTCACATCCAATGTAGCCATGATGTGGTCTGTGGTACAAGTAAATTGTTCTAATATTTTTATAATTTGAGTAGTGTCTTTTAGATAAAACTCGTTTTTTTGGACAAAGGGTTGCAGAAATTGATCCACAAACTGCGATAGATTGGATGTCACAGAACCTATACCCGATACTATTGGGCGACTGGGGGGGATGAAAATAATTTTTATGAGTTTTTGGCAAACAATAAAAAACAAGGAGTCTATACTCGTTATGAACCTGGACTCGTTCTCATCAATCATCCCAACTTCCAATGCTTCCTTACATAAAGTATACAGCTGTTTGCTGTATTCTAATGTAGGATCTGTATCCAATTTGGTGTATGTGGTATTGTCTTGTAATTGTCTGAGACATTCTCTATTATATTTGTATAATCACCCACAGGTGATCCAATTTTGTAAGCATAAATAGCCAGCCTTTTATCTGAGAAGTCATTGTTACTTTGTACACCACTGAGGAAGGGGTCAGGATGTCACCTATGTGTACCCCGAAACGCGTTTGGTCAGATTGATTATTGCTAGGTGTTCACACGGATGTGCGGTTCACTTACGTCTTTTACCAATTGCTTAAATTTGGACATGAACATTTATTGGACTACTCCACATATGGGAAAGAGTGTTCTCCCTATCAGGATTACATCTATTGCATCCTTGAATGACTTAAACCTATGACTACAAACTCCAGAAGACCTTGCTATTCATCTCTGAATTTTCCTACCTCCCGTCCGACGCCTGGGTGTTCTAAACTCCGGGATTCATTGGGACTCCTAACAACCAGACCGGGACCCTGCCTCTTAGGTCAGTTGATCTGCAACCAGCTGACCGTTACACGTCACACGCCAGCGAACGGTGCCGGCACACACGTGGAGAGAGCGGTGGCGGCAAACACAACAGCCGAAGGCGATACCATCTGCCTAACGAGAGGCGGCTTGACCCCGACCGGAGCGCAACATCGAAAACTCCAGCAAACATCGGTCGAGGGCGGTGAGTGGCACACAGTGCCAAACAAAAACTTTTTATTCCAACAGGAAAATTGCGGAAAAACAGTGTGATACGTCCCACAGAGTGATATGAGTCACAGACTATTTGTGAATATAGATTTGGAACTTTTATTTCCATTTACAGGAGTGGAGTGGAGACATTCTTTTTATCCCAACAGGATTTTCCCTCCCAGCAGGACATTTTTCCTGAACAGGTCTATTATTCTATAGGACTTTTGGTGGCATTTATAGAACTTCAGTATTATATTTACATCTATTTAAAAGTGAACCGTTATTATATATCCTTATATTGTTGTGAACAATTGTTAACATTTCTATCATTAGCGCTGATATTCGCCAATAACCGCAAGGGCCCTGCGGTGGTGAATATTTGGAGGTATAGACTATCATTTTAATATATTAAATAATATTTTTATATGCTGGCTTGATAATATGAATATAATATATATATATATATACATTATTGAATACTACACAATATTGTGGGCACTGATGACACTGATGATCGAGTGTCATACTATTAGTTAGTATAAGTTTCCCCGTATCCATCACATACTTCTCTCTAGTAGTGAGTTACTGAGGACTGAACTCTTTTATATTTTTGATATTATTACATTTTCCTTGAGTGAAGGAATACAGTTAACCTTGTATTTTTACTGTGAGCTCCACATACTATTCTTTTCTCTAGTTTTACTTTCACTTCAGATGCCGCAATCAACTTTGATTGTGGCATCTAAAGGGTTAATGATGGGCATCAGCCCGATCGGTGGTGCCCAGCATTAGCCATGGGTCCTGGCTGCCTGAAGCAACCGGGACCCACAGGGTTTAATCAGTTCTCCGCTCGTGAGAACGGTTAAAACCCAGTTAACGGGATCAGGGCGTACAGGTATGCCCTCAGTCCTTAAGAACTCGGGTACAGGGGCATACTTAAGGGGTTAAAAACCTGTTCCAAATAATGCAAACATACTGTTTGGGTGCGTTGACATGTGCGTATTTTCTGCTGCAGAGCTGCTGCAAATTTGCTTCAGCAAATTTTGTCGCCCATTGAAGTAAAGTAGCCAACTTAAAGATCCAATAAGATTCACGGTTAATCAATTTTTGGTAGAGATTGGGGATATTTTCTGGTAAAGTTTCTAAAATAATGACATGTAATAGATTGGTTGCTATGGACAATTCATGAAACTTTACCTCTGGACAGGTTTTGATAAATCTCCCTTATTGACAATTAGAGGGGAAACTTATCAAAATGTCTGTAAAGGAAGAGTGGAGTAGTTGCCCATAGCAATCAATTAGATCAATCAATAGAATCCATGGCCCACTGCTTACTAGACCAAGGCAGCACACCACCATTGCTTGGGTAATCTACAGAGCGACCTTCCAAAGGTATAAATCACAATAAATATTATTGGAATGTATAAGATCCGATTTCTTTATTTCAAAGTTACACTATTCTCATGGTCAGATGTCTTGAATCTGCATTTATTATTGTAACTAACCAACAACTGTCATATGTTTATTGATATTTGTGATTTTTCTAGACCCATCAACGTATAGTTTGACAACCTCTAGATCAGTATTTCTCAAGACCCCCCAACAGGTCATGTTTTCAGGATTTTCTAAGTCTTTCACAGGTAATATAATTATGGTCAGTGAATCAGGCATCACCACAGTTATATCACCTGTGAAAGACTAAGGAAATCCTAAAAACATGACCTGTTGGGGGGTCTTGAGGACTAGATGTAGACACTGCTCTAGACCATTCATGTATAATGCTATATTTATGTTATCGTTTTCGTTTTCTAAAAAAAAAAAAAAAAAAAGATAGCAAAAAAAACAAAAAAAAGAATAATTATAGTTAAAAAATAGAATGAACAGATTATTTGGTATTATATACTTTTGCTGCTCCTAATGACACTTAACTTTTGTATAGTTCCTTTATGCACTCTCAGTTTTACCATTCTGCATAGCTTAAATTCCTGGCTAATTAAAAAAAAAAATACTACATCATTGTTAAATAAAACTGTACCCAGGATTACTCTAATTTCCATATGCAGATTTATCTGCACTGACAGCCCTCTCTTTCTTTCCCTTCTCCCTCTCAGTGTCTCTCCCCATATCTTTGGGCATTGCATTGAGACTGCTTCCAGTAGCTACCTTCCTAATATGCACACAATCAAATAATGAACATGGTAAAGACAATGGACAACTGCTGTGACTGCTTTAAAAAAAAATATACTGCATTCTTTTACCTTATTTTAACTTCTTCAGCCTGTGGAGCAGACTGCTACAGATGTAAAGATGAAAACATCATGCAGTGGCTAACAGCTGTTTCTGAATTAACACTACAGAAAATGGAAAAAAACTCACAATGTGAAGGAAAATGCTGTATCTTTATCGTGGCACACATAGATTTTGTTCAGGAAATGAACATGCACAGTGTTGGACTAACTGATGACCTAAGAAATCACATGAGATAAATATTCTTCTCTCACATTACTGTTTTTAAGGTAAGTCAATTAATTTTATTTGGTATATATAACATAAAGCTTTTTTTTTACATTTTTTTTTAACAAACTCATTTTATTATGTAGCTTTAGGTTGTGCGATGAACATTTTTTTTTGTATTGTTATTATAGAAGTTGATATATGTGCTGCATGCTTACCACACACAGATGTAACAGTGATTGTCTTATACAATAGCTTTGATTGTGTTTACACGGAGCTCAAAATATTTGGTGATTTAAATGTACTTTAATTGTTCTAAGAACCATTTTCAAATGAACACATTTAAAAAGATTCATGTGTATTTTTGCTTTCAAGTAAATATTTGAACTTTGATTAAAACAGTAGTTTACTGCAATACAGTAATTAATGTTACAACATTAAGTACAGTGTTTAATTTGTCTGTTGTGAAGCAAAAGAATAAGGCAATAATTTTTATTGTACTATTCAGTCTCAAGACGTTCTCTGTGTTAATTGGGTTAAAAAAATTGCAGTACTTATTAAAAATTCGAATTTCACAATGCAGCTCTGACAATACGCTCAGCCTGTGAATTATTCACATCTTTAATTTGCTCACTTAATGACAGTGTTCTGTAATCAGAGAGCAGAGCCTGCTTCCTATGCATTATGTATGACGCTCAGGACTTAAATGCAGGACATTATGAAGCTCTCAGTGGTTCAGTAATTAGTTTTCCACAAGGCGGTACTTAGATATTAAAGTACTGGAACGCATATTTCAAACAAACTGCACGCTGTAACTAATGATGTTTTATCCCCAGACTGCCTTGTTCCAATATTTTTTCTAAAGAAACATTGTTGATCCCAGAATATAAAGACAAGTGGGAAACGACATGTTGAAGAAAGTGTACTGACTTATGTTTGAGTTGTCTCTTCAGTTATTATCATGGCATGTGACGCATCTTTCTTTTTCTAAAAGTGTTTTCCTCTGCAGTTCGTGATACAGTAAATAGCCAAACATATAAAATGACAAGCAATAAACTAAGGATCTTTTAGTGAGGCCTAACACAAAGGTTATTGTTCCAAAAGCTACTTTAAGGTTACATGGTGACATGCTGCTCATAGGCACGCCATATGTAATTGTCGGTTGTCAGCCCCTCTGTTGTCCTGCTCTCCGTGCCTAGCAGCAGTCTCAGAAGATTTTAGACTTTCAGGCTTGGCATGGAGAGCAGGACAACAGCACCAGTACAAACGGACTGTGGAGCGCATGCAAAAGGAGCATGCTTACTCCCTCCTGCACCGCTAAACTCCCGCCACTCCTATTGGCCCACCACACATCTCTCTGTCGCTCCTGCACTGCACATCTTCCTCTGCTCATCCCCCGCCGCTCACATTGCCTCCATGCCGCACATCTCACCACCACCTCCTCCACCCGCTACCATTAGCAAAACTACAACTCTCAGCATGCCTTGACTGTGAAGACATGCTGGAGGTTGTAGTTTTGCAACAGAGCGACCAGCCCCTCTGCTTTCTAGCATTAGCAAAACTACAGCTCCCAGCATTCCCTGACAGTGAGGACTTGCTGAGGGTTGCAGTTTTGCTACAGCTGGGGAAATTGCTGTATCCTAGCAAAGCAGTGTGCTATGGCTAAGTTTCCACTTGTATTTTTTTTCTGGCAGATTTTTGGAAAACTGCCACTGCAGTTTTTGAGCCAAAGTCAGAAGCTGTCAATCACAGCCGCGTCCTGCTGCAGCTGCCGGGGCCATGATCGCGCCGGTCCCGGCAGCTTTAACCCCATAGATGCCGTGTCAATCCTGATCACGGCATCTATGGTGTTGACAGGGGAGGGTGCTCCCCTTGTTCACCAATGGCAGTGCCGCGATACGATCGCAGGTCGCCGTTTGTTGCTATGGCAGCAGGAAGTCAGATGATGACCTCCTGTCTGCCTGCTACAGAAGCCTGTGAGATCCAGCTAGAGGCTGGATCGCACAGGCTTTAGTGTGTGCAGCTCATCAGGTCATACTGTGCTGCAGTACAAATGTATTGCAGCATATATAACCTGTAAAAAGTGAAAAATAAAATATTAAAAGGTTCTTCAATAAAAGTATGAAGTGTAAAAAAAAAAATAAAAAAAAATGCCCCTTTCCCAATAAAAGCCCTGTTTTATTATAAAAAAAGACACAAATCATATACATACTTGGTATTGCCACATCTAAAATAACATGTACTATAAAGCTATAATGTAAATTATCCCGTATGGTGAATGCGTAAAAAAAATAAATAAATAAATGCAAAGTTTGCCAATTTTGGTGCAAATTGCAGAATAAAAAAAGATCAAAAGGTATCATGTATTGCAAAAATGATACCAATAAAAAGTAAAGCTTGTCTCGCAAAAAATAAGCCCTAACTCAATGGCGTTAGACGAAAAATAAAAAAGCTATATAAAATTGGTATCGCCATAATCGTACGACCCACAGCACTTTTACCGCACAGTGAACATCATAAAAAAAATTATTACAAAAAAAACTGAAATTTTCCAATTTTTCACACAAAATCCTGCATGTGTCCACAAAAATGCACCACTTATATAAAGTACAATATGTCACGAAAAAAACTATGTCAGAATCGCTCTGCTCAGAAAAGCATTCTAAAGTTATTACCATTTAAAGAGACACGTCATATTTGTTAAAAAAGAGCCTGGTCATTAAGGTAAAAAATTGATCCCTCCTTAAGGGGTTAATAATAATAAAAAATTATAAAATTTACATTTCTCAATATTTTAGAGTTCTTCACAAAAAAAGCTGCCACTGATGTAAAGTACAAAATGCCACGTAAAAATAGCTTGGCTCAGAAAAGTCATAAAGGCTCATAAAGTTATTACCACTTAAAAAGACACAGGTCAGCTTTGAAACATTGGCCCGGTCATTAAATGGGTTCTCCGGCCCTAGACATCTTATCCCAGGGGTCCCGCCACTCCAGCCGTCACGCCCCCTCCCATAGGCATGCATTGAGCGGGCGGGGCATGACATAACGATGGGCGGAGCCGTGATGTCACAATACTTGGGCCCCTGTATTGTGAGTCATCAGACACAGAGTGATCTTCGCTCTGTGAGGCTGATGACAGGGTGCTGCATGAGAGATTGCGTTGGTCCCCACCGGCGGGCCCCCCGCGATCAGACATCTTATATGTCTAGGGATCGAAGATGCAGCTACTAGACTGAGGTGCTGGATATGAAGCAGTGTAAGAAAACTGTGATATGTGATATCAACAGACTACTCTAAAGTACCGTGCACAGGATAAGGCAGATGGGAAAGAAAATAGTGAGAAAGAACTTAAAGGGTATTCCAGGAAAAAACTTTTTTATATATATCAACTGGCTCCAGAAAGTTAAACAGATTTTTAAATTACTTCTATTAAAAAATCTTAATCTTTTCAAGAATTATCAGCTGCAGAATTTGAGTTGTTGTTTTTTGTCTGGCAACAGTGCTCTCTGCTGACATCTCTGCTTGTCTCGGGAACTGCACAGAGTAGAAGAGGTTTGCTATGGGGATTTGCTTCTAAACTGGGCGGTTCCGGAGACACGTGTCATCAGAGAGAACTTAGACAGAAAAGAACAACTCAACTTCAGAAGCTCATAAGTACTGAAAGGATGAAGATTTTTTAATAGAAGTAATTTACAAATCTGTTAAACTTTCTGGAACCAGTTGATATATAAAAAAAAAAGTTTTTTCCTGGATAACCCCTTTAAACACAGGGCTGTGAGACTCTGAGGGAGAAATGCATCATGGTAATTGTAGTCATTGTGCAGGCACAAATGAGTAAGTGGACATGGTTCCAAGAATTATCAGTTGAAACAATGGAAAGGAATTTAAAACTTCTTCAAGCTACATTGTTTACATAGCTCCCAGAGTTACATGAACAATGTAACTTCCATTCAATGGGAAGTCAATGGGAGTTATGCAAATTGTGTAAGTTTCCAATTTTGGCTGCTTTCGGGCTTTCTGACCACCTCAAGTAGCCTCAAACAGAACAGGCC
Source organism: Hyla sarda (assembly GCF_029499605.1). Classification (NCBI taxonomy): domain Eukaryota; kingdom Metazoa; phylum Chordata; class Amphibia; order Anura; family Hylidae; genus Hyla; species Hyla sarda. The sequence goes on from NC_079191.1 coordinate 223,885,698, forward strand.
AGAAGAGTCCTGAAAGTCAAAATAAGGAAATGAGAATACTTCTTTAATGCTTTTAAAGTCATGTATAATAAGAGGCATGTACTCGAGGGACCGGGACATAATACTCCCCCTTTATAAAGCATTGGTACGGCCTCATCTGGAATATGCTGTTCACTTTTGGGCACCAGTCCATAAAAGGGACACTGTGGAGCTGGAAAGGATGCAGAGACGCGCGACTAAACTAATATGGGGCATGGAACATCTTAGTTATGAGGAGCGATTAAAGGAGTTACAATTGTTTAGTCTTGAGAAGAGACGTTTAAGGGGGGATATGATAAATGTATATAAGTGTATTAATGGCCCATACAAAAAATATGGAGAAAAACTGTTCCAGGTTAAACCCCCCCAAAGGACGAGGGGGCACTCCCTCAGTCTGTAGAAGAAAAGGTTTAGTCTAAAGGGGCGACACGCCTTCTTTACCATAAGAACTGTGAACTTATGGAACAGTCTACCTCAGGAACTGGTCACAGCAGGAAAATTTTACAGCTTTAAAACAGGGTTAGATACATTCCTGGAACAAAATAACATTAATGCTTATGAAGAAATATAAAATCCCATCCCTTCCCCAATATCGCGCCACACCCCTACCCTTCAATTCCCTGGTTGAACTTGATGGATGTATGTCTTTTTTTCAACCGTACTAACTATGTAAAATAGAAAATGCACAACAAAACATATGACGAAAAAATTGAGTTGTTATTTGTGACAGAACTGAAAGAAATCTGATGAATAAAATAAAATGTACTCATCCCCACTGGGTAGAAAGGGGCATGTCTCAAAAAAAACTCAACATTTTTGAAAAGAAACCTACACATTTTCTAATGTTCCCACATAAAATGTGGTGGATTTGAGCTCTGGAAAACCTGACAGTTCAGAGCATGTATAAAAAAGAGCAAAAAGTAGAGAATATCGCCAAATACAAGATAAAATAGTAAATACCATGGAAAAATACCTGTTGAAAACAAAAACCCACAAAAAAACTACACTCTACTCTATGTAAATGAGACTCAATATGTCATTTGTAGTGTTGAGCGGCATAGGCCATATTCGAATTCTTTACACCACACAAGCTGGAAGCAGAGAGGGATGATCACTGTGATGTGTACTATGAAAAAAATAAATAAACAAATATTCGTCATTGCGAATATATAGTGCTACATTCGTGAATATTCGCAAATTCACGAATATGCGATATTCGCGAATAAAATTTGCATTGCGAATATTCGCGAGCAACACTAGTCATTTGTACAGAAAAGTAAACTGTATAGAAACAGAATCCCTCAATGTTGTCAAATGACGGGTTCTTTTTCAATTTCACCCCCAAATTCTTTTTTTATGTAGATTTGGTGGTAAAAGGAGTGATGTCATTACAAAGTAGAATTGATAGCACAAAGAACAAGGCCTCATATGGGTTTCTAAGTGGAAAATGTAAAGCATTATGGCTATTAGGCTGCATTCACACCACGTTTTTGCAATACAGTTCCCGTATCAGGTTTTTGATGAAAAACGGATTCCTCAAAACCGGACTAAACTGTATCAAAACGTGTGTACAAATTTCAACCCGTATACAGTTTGCAAAATGATCTCATCGTTGCATCAGTTTTGTAAGAAAAAAACGTATACATTTTAAACTTTTTACCCCATTTTGAATAAAGTTTCACTTGTTTGATTGAAATTCCAAGAAAAAAACTGTGCAAAGTCAAAAACCGTATGGTGAAAACTGTATGGAACCGTACGCACATACGGTTCTGTACGGTTCCCTTTGACTCCCATGTAAAAAAAAAAAAAAAACATATACAGTTTAATACGGTTTTTCACCCGGACCACGGTTTTGGGTACGGGAAAAAAAAATGACAAAACCGTACAGGATGCAAAACAGACACAACCGGATGCATCTTTTGGCATTCGGTTTTCAATGGAGAGTCAATGCATATGGTTTTCAATCCGGTTCTGGACGGTTTTCACATTGAAAACGTATACGGGAACTGTATTGCAAAAACGTGGTGTGAATGCACCACTGTTTTCAATCCGTTTTTCTAAAAAAAATGGATGGAACAGTATCGGAAAAAGTAAACAGTATGCGTTTTTAAACAGTATACTGTTTTTAAAAGTGCATACAGTTCCATCCATTTTTATAGAAAAAAAAAACATACGTTTTTGAAAATGTTGTCTATTTTTAATTGGAGGGGTGTTGGGTGGGGACTTTAGGATGCAAATTCGCATGTGCAAAGTAAAAACCATATATGCTTTCCCATATGGAACAGTATACATGTGCGTTTCCCGTTGACGTCCATGTTAAAAAAAAACGTATGCGGTTGCAGTACGGTTTTTAAACCAGAGTCAAAACCGTGGTTTCCATCTGGGAAAACGTATACGGTTTTTACTTTTCATCCTAAAGTCCCGACCAAACACCCCTCCCATTAAAAATGGACAAAATTATCAAAAACATATGTGTTTCTTTTTTTTTTTTTTTTCATAAAAACGGACGCAACTGTATGCACTTTTAAAAACACAAACCTATATAGAAAACTGTGGCAGACAATAACGTGAATGCAAATAATGTTTATTGATTAAAATTACAATAAAAGCAGGATTGGCATCTGACAAATATGGAACATCTCTCATGTAGAAGCTGCTAGAAATGCCAACATAGCACCTCAAGGTATTAAATATCTATATATAGCAGCCTAACAAAGGTTAAATGCTGGATCCAGATACAGTGCATCATTGTATATACATAAAGTGCTAAAGTACAGTACAAGCGCAGGATCACAGCAGCAAGATACCTACATGTGCAAGCAGAAAGTACAACAGAGAGATGTCCACCCCTACGTCCGTTTCGGACTTGCGTCCTTCTTCCGGACTAAAATACAAGGAGCATGCTATATAACCATGGCTAAAAACCCAGATAAAAAGACAAGAAAAATGCTCAAGCAGACACAGTAGTATTGCACTCAATAACCGGCCCAGACTGCAGAGAAGTCTGGCTTAAAATAGACACACCCTAGTTACCATTCATCCAGAGCATTAACCATTCCCTATCCAGGAGGAATAGCCAACTGCTCTGAACAAACTAGCGTGTGAATACACACCTAAACAGAAAAATGCAAAAACAGACATTACAATGACTTTTCAAAGATATAACTGTTTATTATCTTCATACACTGATCCCTCAAGTTACAATGGCCTCAGGTTGCAATATTTTTAAACATGCTTGAAACCATACTTAACATACAATGCCAGAAACAGTTCAGATCTGTGGCACATGTGAATGGCTTGATGATCTGATCAGTCATCATGGGCATGTTATCAACAATACTGCCCCATTTAGCCAATTCAGAATATGGCTTGCCAGGAACTTTGCTATTGTCATAAACAATTGGGGCAAGTGACAAAGAATATGTCCACTCAAAAAAAAAAAAAAAACATGAAATATGTATATACATAGCTATCAAATAATACCACTATATCAGGACCAAATATGAAATGAAAAAAAAAGGAAATTAAAACAAGGAATAACTAAATTAAAAACAAAGGAAGGAAAGTATAAAGAAGAGAATAAAGGGTTAGCGGACTGCCTTAATGAATACTTCTGTTCAGTTTTTACAGAAGGAAATGAAGGAAAAGGACCTCAATTAGGGAGGAAGACTAATGAATCGTTTGATTCCTTTACAGAGGAAGAGGTTCTACATTTGCTATGTAAAGTTAAGACAAATAATGATGGGATAAAGCCAAAATTATTAAAAGAGCTTAGCGGTGAAATAGCAAAACTGTTAACAGATTTATTTAACCAATCACTGGTAACAGGAGTCGTCCCAGAAGATTGGAAATTCACAAGAAAGGTAGAAGGGATAAATCTAGCAACTATAGGCCAGTAAGTCTGACATCAATAGTCGGGGAGATTAATGGAAACCCTACTAGAGGATAGGATTGTGGAACATCTAAAATCCCATGGATTGCAAGATGAAAAACAGCATGGGTTTACTTCAGGGAGATCATGTCAAACAAATCTTATTGATTTTTTTGATTGGGTGACTAAAATAATAGATGGGGCAGTAGAAATCGCATAGCTAGATTTTAGTAAGGCTTTTGACACTGTCCCACATAGAAGACTTTGAGAGGGTTGTAGTCAATGGAGTATATTCAGAGCAAGGTCTTGTTACTGTCACGATTCGGCTTACGGGTTGTGGATCCGCTGTGTCAGCGAGGGATTGGCGTGGACCGTGCTAGTGGACCGGTTCTAAGAGGCTACTGGTTTTCACCAGAGCCCGCCGCAAAGCGGGATGGTCTTGCTGCGGCAGTAGCAACCAGGTCGTATCCACTAGCAACGGCTCAACCTCACTGACTGCTGAGAAGGCGTGGGACAGAAGGACAAGGCAGAGGCAAGGTCAGACGAAGCAGAAGGTCGGGGGCAGGCGGCAAGGTTCGTAGTCAGGATGGATAGCAGAAGTTCAGGTACACAGGCTTTGGACACACTAAACGCTTTCACTGGCACAAGGCAACAAGATCCGGCAAGGGAGTGCAAGGGAGGAGATCAGATATAGCCAGGGAGCAGGTGGAAGCCAATTAAGCTAATTGGGCCAGGCACCAATCATTGGTGCACTGGCCCTTTAAGTCTCAGAGAGCTGGCGCGCGCGCGCCCTAGAGAGCGGAGCCGCGCGCGCCAGCACATGACAGCAGGGGACCGGGACGGGTAAGTGACCTGGGATGCGATTCGCGAGCGGGCGCGTCCCGCTGTGCGAATCGCATCCCCGACGGCCATGACAGTGCAGCGCTCCCGGTCAGCGGGACTCACAGGGGCGCTGCAGGGAGAAAGACGCCGTGAGCGCTCCGGGGAGGAGCGGGGACCCGGAGCGCTAGGCGTAACAGTTACCAGTAGGGTACCTCAGGGATCTGTACTTGGACCAATTTTGTTTAATATCTTCATTAGTGATATTGCAAAAGGTCTCGATGGTAAGGTGTGTCTTTTTGCTGATGACACAAAGATATGTAACAGGGTTGATGTTCCTGGAGGTATACGACAAATGGAATAGGATTAGGGCAAACTAGAAGAATAGTCAGAACTCTGGCAACTGAAATTTAATGTGGATACGTGCAAGATAATGCACCTGGGGCATAAGAACCCAAGGGCAGAATATAGAATATTTGACACAGTCCTTACCTCAGTATCTGAGGAAAGGTATTTTGGAGTAATTATTTCTGAAGACTTAAAGGTAGGCAGACAATGTAATAGAGCAGCAGAAAATGCTAGCAGAATGCTTGGATGTATAGGGAGAGGTATTAGTAGTAGAAAGAGAGAAGTGCGAAGTGCTCATGCCACTGTACAGAACACTGGTGAGACCTCACTTGGAGTTTGTGCGCAGTACTGGAGGCTGTATCTCCAGAAGGATATAGATACTCTAGAGAGAGTTCAGAGAAGAGCTACTAAACTAGTACGTGGATTGCAGGATAAAACTTACCAGGAAAGGTTAAAGGAGCTTTACATGTATAGCTTGGGAGAAAGAAGAAAAAGAGGGTAAGACGGTAAAGGAGGAGAGCATATTTAAAAAGAAGAAAAACTACCATAAGAGGACTTAGTTTTAAATTAGAGGGGCAAAGATTTAAAAGTAATATCAGACAGGTCAGTCCAGGGTGTCACCACAGCAACCACAAGCTTTACCAGAAATTAGAAAGGTTTAACCCCTCAGACCAAACTGGGACGAGTCATTACATCTAGTTTCCCCCTTCCCGACTAAAAACATTCAAAGTTTTTAGTACATGAAGATTTCAAAGTTTTTTTCTTTTTCAGGTATTTCAATCAAAGTGTGCGGTGTTATAAAGCAATCACTGTAGGCTGTAATCACTCTTCTTCATCCTCTTATCAAGCCTTCTAAGGCATAATTGACAGCCTGGCATGGACTGACATCACTGCTCTGCTCCCTGAAGTCTCTTGCAGGCCCCAAAATGATGCTGCTTCTGGGATAGCACAAGAATTCAGGGAGCAGAGTGGTGATGTCGGCCTGTGCCCAGACTGTCATTTATGTCTAAGTAGGCATGATTATATGATGGAGAGGCATGATTACAGGCCGGGATGCTGTTACTCCTTCATAAAGCCGCATGCCCCAATGACTACTTGAGACTAATTGACATACATTGCAATACATTTTTAAAACAGCTTTTATCAGTAAATGTGATGACAGTTTCCTTTAACTACTCTTACAATGGTTCACAAAGGAATGCCCTTATAGGGCATATTGTAAGGGGCTGTCTAAGTGGGACAATTTCTTTAAGGTTAGGCAGAAATATGAAAAAAATTATTTTGTTGCGAAGAGTACACCTTAACTCAACTTTAAGAAACAAATTACGCATCAAAATATACTTTGTATTATCATTTAATCTAGCAATTATTTTGTAATGTATTTTTTCTTAAATATTTTTACTAGCCCTGTTGAAATTTGAGAACTTCACAAAATTTTTGTTAATAATGTCAGCACTTTTGCAAGTGAAAAGATTTTATGCTCTGTTAAACTAAAGTCCCTGTGCAATTGTATTTAATTAGACTTACTCTGTGTGAGGAATACTCAAACCTGAATTACTTCAAAGGGTCATTGGAAGTGATGCAATGAAATATATCCCACAGTGATAGTTAAGGCTGCTCATGGCAAATAAAGGTAGATGAGAACCAATTCATCTGTACAAGCCTCCACTCCATGGATAACCTCACTGTTTCTGCAATTTCCATTACTAAAACTGCTGGCCCTTATCTTACACTGTATGCAACTAGGCATCTGCTGATTTAGTGTTTTACTAATGACAAGTAGATATAAACTTAGTTACATTATCTACAAACTCAATTATTGGGCTGTGGGTTAAAATGTAGGGGTTTTACTCACCCAACCGGGTTCTTGCATGGCATCTCTTTGAGTGATCCCAGTCCCAGTTGTCTCAGGCGTGCAATTACTACAGGTATGCAACCAGCTGTAATCCACAGTCAATATACTCACACCAAGTGCCATGTCCCAGAGAAGTTTATGGGGTTGGAAATTAGATTTTTTTCGTTACTCCAAGTATTTTCGCATGTTTATGCACTGAAAATGTACTGTGTACAAGACATTTACACCCACACTCACCACATTTTGCTGCACAAGTTAGGAAATATTGCTTTTGTATATTACCTTACATAGAGTAGTGAAGGGAATTTTCAAGAATAATGTAAGTCAGCCCCTATCTAAACCCTAAACACCAGTTAGTTAGTTGAGTCTGAGTATAGTTGAGTCAGAGGGAGGAAGTATCAGTGGAATTTTCCCATCAGAGGTAAAAAAAAACAGCCATGTCAACCCAGGATCACATTAGGCTATCTTGCTTCTGTGAATTAAAAGGGTTATCCAGGAAAAAAAACTTTTTTATATATATATATATCAACTGGCTCCAGAAAGTTAGAAAGATTTGTAAATTAATTCTATTAAAAAATCTTAATCCTTTCAGTACTTATGAGCTGCTGAAGTTGACTTGTTCTTTTCTCTTTAAGTGCTCTCTGATGACACGTGTCTCGGGAGCTGTCCAGAGTAGAAGCAAATTCTCAGAGCAAACCTATTCTGCTCTGTGCAGTTGCTGAGAGCACTGTTTCCAGAGAGATAAGAACAACTTAACTTCAGTAGCTGATAATTATTGGAAGGATTAAGATTTTTTAATAGAAGTAATTTACAAATCTGTTTAACTTTCTGGAGCCAGTTGATCTAAAAAAAAAAAAAAAGCTTTTTTCCCGGAATACACCTTTAACCCCTTAACCTCTTAAGGACCCAGGGCGTATGGATACGCCCTCACACCCTGGGCCTTAAGGACCCAGGGCGTATCCATACGCCCTGGCGTTTTCCGGTCTCTGCCGCGCGCCGGGCAGAGATCGGAACCGGATGCCTGCTAAAATGCTTCAGCAGGCATCCAGGGCAAACGCCGAGGGGGGCCATGTAGGCCCCCCATGTCGGCGATCGCCGCAAATCGCAAGGGAAATCGCCCTTGCGATCTGCGGCGATACCGGGCTGATCGGGTCTCTGGGACCCGACCGCCCGGTAATTTCGCATGATCCCGGCTGTCACAGACAGCGAGGACCATGCTGAAGGCTAGGAGCGAGGTGGCAAGCCTGCCACCTCCTCCGATCCCCTGCGATTCTTCGGTTAGTTAACCGACCAATCGGGGGGGGCGGTTACTTCCTCCCATCCTGCCCGCCCCTTGAAGTCCGGAGAGGACGGGAGGAAGACCGGAGGATGCGGCGGGGGACGGGGGAGTGCTGGGGACCGGCCCCGGTACTTACCTCGTCCCTGAAGACCCGGATCCCAGCGATGAAGACGGCAGCGGCGACAGGTGAGTTGATCTTCAGCCGCGGTCGGACCCTTTACAGCAATGCACGTCGCCGTAAAGCGACATGCAATGCTGTAATGGGACCCTGTAAACTACAACTCCCAGCATGCCCAGCCAGCCCTTGGCGTCTGGGCATGCTGAGAGTTGCAGTTTTGCAACATCTGGAGGTCCACAGTTTTGGGACCACTGTGCCCTTCCAGATGTTGCAAAACTACACATCCTCAGCATGCCCTTACTGTCCAGGCATGCTGGGAGTTGTAGTTCTGTAACATCTGGCCCTTCAGATGTTGCAGAACTACAACTCCCAGCATGCCTGGACGGTAAGGGCATACTGGGAGTTGTAGTTTTGCAACATCTGGAAGGGATTTAGCCAAACAACAAGACGGCAAAACAATAAGCGCCGTATGTAGGTCCCGGGGGTACCGGGCTTCGTCAGGGGGCCTCGTCAGGGGGCGTGTCACGCCCCCTGACGAAGCCCATACGCGAAACGTGCGTTGGGGTGTTGGTGCTTGGTGTTCCTGGCCTTTGGGTATATGACAGGTAGTCTCTTTAGGTATCACCCATCTTGGGTCCCTATTCATGTTTGTTATATTGCATTGCTGCTCCCAATGTTATACCAATGTATGTTAGATATTATATCTATTTTTACGATATTATAAGTGTGCAGCCGTGCCAGTCTTACATTATGTATGCTCTTGACTGAATACCTACATCGCCCATACCAGGTCCACTGGCACTTGTTGTCTCCTGCGAAAGGTCATCGTCTGCCTTTTAATTATTTTTAAATTGTTTGTTTTTTATTGTCTAATAAAGATTGCTATACTTCTTGAAATAATATTAGTATTGTGGGTCTCTTTGTTTTTGGCTAAATATCTGGAAGGGCACAGATTGGGAACCACTGTATTAGTGGTCTGCAAACTGTAGTCCTCCAGGTGTTGCAAAACTACAACTCCAAGCATGCTGGGAATTGTAGTTCGGCAACATCTGGCTCTAAAGATGTTGCCGAACTACTACTTGCAGCATGTCTGAGAATGTTTGGGAGTAGTGGTTTTGCAACAACTGGAGGCACACTGGTTGGGAAACATTGTCTGTTTCCTAACTCAGTGTTTCCCAACCCGTGTGCCTCCAGCTGTTGCAAAACTATAACTATCAGCATGCACTGATAGACTGTGCATGCTGGGAGTTGTAGTTTTGCAACAGCTGGAGGTCCCCCGCCTGTGAATGTACAAGGTACATTCACATGGGCAGGGGCTTACAGTGAGTATCAGGCTGCAAGTTTGCGATGCAGCAAATTTTGCGCGGCAGCTCAAACTCACAGCGTGAAACTCGCTGTAACCCCCCGCCCATGTGACTGTACCCTAAAAACACTACACTACACAAAATACACAAACACAAAATAAAATAAAAAGTAAAAAACACTACATATACACATACCCCTACACAGCCCCCCTCCCCAATAAAAATGAAAAACGTCTGGTACGCCACTGTTTCCAAAATGGAGCCTCCAGCTGTGGTAAAACATCAACTCCCAGTATTGCTGGACAGCCTTTGACTGTCCAAGCATGCTGGGAGTTTTGCAACAGCTGGAGGCACCCTGTTTGGGAATCACTGGCGTAGAATACCCCTATGTCCACCCCTATGCAAATCCCTAATTCAGGCCTCAAATGCGCATGGCGCTCTCACTTTGGAGCCCTGTCGTATTTCAAGGCAACAGTTTAGGGTCACATATGGGGTATCGCCGTACTCGGGAGAAATTGCCTTACAAATTTTGGGGGGCTTTTTCTCCTTTCACCCCTTATGAAAATGTGAAGTTGGGGTCTACACCAGCATGTTAATGTAAAAAAATTAATTGTTTACACTAACATGCTGGTGTTGCCCTATACTTTTCATTTTGACAAGAGGTAAAAGGGAAAAAGCCCCCCAAAATTTGTAATGCAATTTCTCCCGACTACGGAGATACCCCATATGTGGGCGCAAAGTGCTCTGGGGGCGCACAACAAGGCCCAGAAGGGAGAATGCGCCATGTACATTTGAGGTGATTTGCACAGGGGTGGCTGATTGTTACAGCGGATTTGACAAACGCAAAAAAAACAAAACCCCACATGTGACCCCATTTCGGAAACTACACCCCTCACGGAATGTAATGAGTGGTGCAGTGAGAATTTACACCCCACAGGTGTCTGACAGATCTTTGGAACAGTGAGCTGTGCAAATTAAAAATTTTGTACAGCCCACTGTTCCAAAGATCTGACAGACACCAGTGGGGGGTATATGCTCACTGTACCCCTTGTTATGTTCCTCAAGGGGTCTAGTTTCCAAAATGGTATGCCATGTGTTTTTTTTTTTGCTGTTCTGGCCCCATAGGGGCTTCCTAAATGCGACATGCCCCCCGAGCAAAATTTTCTCTCAAAAAGCCAAATATGACTCCTTCTCTTCTGAGCATTGTAGTTCGCCCGTAGTGCACTTCAGGTCAACTTATGGGGTACCTCCATACTCAGAAGAGATGGGGTTTCAAATTTTGGGGGTATTTTTTGCTATTAACCCTTGCAAAAATGTGAAATTTGGGGGGAAACACCCATTTTAGTGAATTTTTTTTCTTTTTTACGTATGCAAAAGTCGTGAAACCCCTGTGGGGTATTAAGGCTCACTTTATTCCTTGTTACGTTCCTCAAGGGGTCTAGTTTCCAAAATGGTATGCCATCTGGTTTTTTTTTTGCTCTCCTGGCATCATAGGAGCTTCCTAAATGTGACATGCCCCCCGAGCAAAATTTGCTCTCAAAAAGCCAAATATGACTCCTTGTCTTCTGAGCATATTGTTCGCCCGTAGTGCACTACAGGCCAACTTATGGGGTACCTTCATACTCAAGAGATGGGGTTACAAATTTTTTTTTTTTTTCCTGCTATTAACCCTTGCAAAAATGTGAAATTTGGGGGGAAACACACATTTTAGTAAAATTTTATTTTATTTTTTTACATATGCAAAAGTCGTGAAACACATGTGGGGTATTAAGGCTCACTTAATTCCTTGTTACGTTCCTCAAGGGGTCTAGTTTCCAAAATGGTATGGCTTGTGTTTTTTTTTTTTTTGCTGTTCTGGCACCATAGGGGCTTCCTAGATGCAACATGCCCCCCAAAAACCATTTCAGAAAAACGTACTCTCCAAAATCCCCTTGTCGCTCCTTCGGTTCTGAGCCCTCTACTGCGCCCGCCGAACACTTTACATAGACATATGAGGTATGTGCTTACTCGAGAGAAATTGGGCTACAAAAATAAGTATAAATTTTCTCCTTTTACCCTCGTAAAAATTCAAAAATTGGGTCTACAAGAACATGCGAGTGTAAAAAATGAAGATTGTGAATTTTCTCCTTCACTTTCCTGCTATTCCTGTGAAACAGCTAAAGGGTTAAAAGGCTGACCGAATATCATTTTGAATACTTTGGGGAGTGCAGTTTTTATAATGGGGTCATTTGTGGGGAATTTCTAAGATGAAGACCCTTCAAATCCACTTCAAACCTTAACTGGTCCCAGAAAAATAGTGAGTTTGGAAATTTTGTGAAAAATTGGAAAACTGCTGCTGAACTTTGAAGCCCTCTGGTGTCTTCCAAAAGTATAAAACTTGTCAATTTTATGATGCAAACATAAAGTAGACATATTGTATATGTGAAAAAAAAATTAAAATATTTTGAATATCAATTTTCCTTACAAGCAGAGAGCTTCAAAGTTAGAAAAATGCAAAATTTTCAAATTTTTCATAACATTTTCAAAATTTTCACCAAGAAAGGAAGCAAGTTACAAACTTTTTTTTACCACTATGTTAAAGTAGAATATGTCACGAAAAAACAATCTCGGATTCAGAATGATAACTAAAAGCATTCCAGAGTTATTAATGTTTAAAGTGACACTTAAGAGGTTAAGGACCAGGCCATTTTACACCTTAGGACCAGAGCGTTTTTGCTGACCACTGTCCCTTTAAACATTAATAACTCTCGAATGCTTTTAGTTATCATTCTGATTCCGAGATTGTTTTTTCGTGACATATTCTACTTTAACATAGTGGTAAAATGTTATGGTAACCTGCATCCTTTCTTGGTGAAAAATCCCAAAATTTGATGAAAAATTTGAAAATTTTGCATTTTTCTAACTTTGAAGCTCTCTGCTTGTAAGGAAAATGGATATTCCAAATAAAAAATTTTGATTCACATATACAATATGTCTACTTTATGTTTGCATCATAAAATTGACGTGTTTATACTTTTGGAAGACACCAGAGGGCTTCAAAGTTCAGCAGCAGTTTTCCAATTTTTCACACAATTTTCAAACTCACTATTTTTCAGGGACCAGTTCAGGTTTGAAGTGGATTTGAAGGGTCTTCATCTTAGAAATACCCCACAAATGACCCCATTTTAAAAACTGCACCCCCCAAAGTATTCAAAATGACATTCAGTCAGCGTTTTAACCCTTTAGGTGTTTCACAGGAATAGCAGCAAAGTGAAGGAGAAAATTCACAATCTTCATTTTTTACACTCGCATGTTCTTGTGGACCCAATTTTTAAATTTTTACAAGGGGTAAAAGGAGAAAATTTATACTTATATTTGTAGCCCAATTTCTCTCGAGTAAGCACATACCTCATATGTCTATGTAAATTGTTCGGCGGGCGCAGTAGAGGGCTCAGAAGCGAAGGAGCGACAAGGGGATTTTGGAGAGTACGTTTTTCTGAAATGGTTTTTTGGGGGGCATGTTGCATTTAGGAAGCCCCTATGGTGCCAGAACAGCAAAAAAAAAAAAAACACATGCCATACCATTTTGGAAACTAGACTCCTTGAGGAACGTAACAAGGAATTAAGTGAGCCTTAATACCCCACAGGTGTTTCACGACTTTTGCATATGTAAAAAAAAATTTTTTTTTTCACTAAAATGTGTGTTTCCACCCAAATTTCACATTTTTGCAAGGGTTAATAGCAGAAAAGACCCCCCAAAATTTGTAACCCCATCTCTTCTGAGTATGGAGGTACCCCATAAATTGACCTGAAGTGCACTACGGGCAAACTACAATGCTCAGAAGAGAAGGAGTCATATTTGGCTTTTTGAGAGCAAATTTTGCTCGGGGGGCATATCGCATTTAGGAAGCCCCTATGGTTACAGAACAGCAAAAAAAAAACACATGGCATACCATTTTGGAATCTAGACCCCTTGAGGAACGTAACAAGGAATAAAGCGAGCCTTAATACCCCACAGGGGTTTCACCACTTTTGCATATGTAAAAAAAAAAATTTTGCAAGGGTTAATAGCAGAAAAGACCCCCCAAAATTTGTAAACCCCTCTCTTCTGAGTATTGAAATACCCCATGTGTGGACGTCAAGTGCTCTACTGGCACACTACAATGCTAGGAAGAGAAGGAGCGCCATTGAGCTTTTGGAAAAAAAATTGTTTGGAATGGAAGTCAGGGGCCATGTGCGTTTACAAAGCCCCCCATGGTGCCAGAACAGTGGACACCCCCACATGTGACCCTATTTTGGAAACTACACCCCTCACAGAATTTAATAAGGGGTGCAGTGAGTATTTACACCCCACTGGCGTTTGACAGATCTTTGGATCAGTGGGCTGTGCAAATGAAAAATACAATTTTTCATTTTCACGGACCACTGTTCCAAAAATCTGTCAGACACCTGTGGGGCGTAAATGCTCACTGTACCCCTTATTACATTACGTGAGGGGTGTAGTTTCCAAAATGGGATCACATGTGGGTATTTATTTTTTTGCGTTTATGTCAGAACCGCTGTAAAATTAGCCACCCCTGTGCAAATCCCCAATTTAGACCTCAAATGTACATGGTGCGCTCTCACTACTGAGCCTTGTTGTGCACCCGCAGAGCATTTTAGGCCCACATATGGGGTATTTCTGTACTCAGGAGAAATTGCGTTACAAATTTTGGGGGTCTTTTTTTCCTTTTAACGCTTGTGAAAATAAAAAGTAAAGGGCAACACCAGCATGTTAGTGTAAAATTGTTTATTTTTTTACACTAACAAGCTGGTGTAGCCCCAACTTTTCCTTTTCATAAGGGGTAAAAGGAGAAAAAGCCCCCCAAAATTTGTAGTGCAATTTCTCCCGAGTACGGAGATACCCCATATGTGGCCCTAAACTGTTTCCTTGAAATACGACAGGGCTCTGAAGTGAGAGAGCGCCATGAGCATTTGAGGACTAAATTAGGGATTGCATAGGGGTGGACATAGGGGTATTCTATGCCAGTGATTCCCAAACAGGGTGCCTCCAGCTGTTGCTAAATTCCCAGCATGCCTGGACAGTCAGTGGCTGTCCGGAAATGCTGGGAGTTGTTGTTTTGCAACAGCTGGAGGCTCCGTTTTGGAAACACTGCCATACAATACGTTTTTCATTTTTAATGGGGGGGGGGGGGGGAGGGGGGGACAGTGTAAGGGGGTGTATATGTAGTGTTAATAATAAAGGGTAAAGGGTAACTTTATTATGTGTTAGTGTAGTGTTTTTAGGGTACATTCACACTGGCGGGTAACGGTGAGTTTCTCGCTAGAACTTTGAGCTGCAGCGAAAAATTTGCCGCAGCCCAAACTTAAAGCAGGAAACTTACTGTAAGCCTGCCCGTGTGAATGTACCTTGTACGTTCACATGGGGGGGCAAACCTCCAGCTGTTTCAAAACTACAACTCCCAGCATGTACTGACAGACCGTGCATGCTGGGAGTTGCACTTTTGCAACAGCTGGAGACACACTGGTTGGAAAACCTTCAGTTAGGTTCTGTTACCTAACAGTATTTTCCAACCCGTGTGCCTCCAGCTGTTGCAAAACTACAACTCCCAGCATGTACTGATCGCCGAAGGGCATGCTGGGAGATGTAGTTATGCAATAGCTGGATGTACGCAACTACAACTCCCAGCATGCCGAGATAGCTGATTGCTGTTTGGACATGCTGGGATTTGCAGTTTTGCAACATCTGGAGGCCTACAGTTTTAGAGAACACTGCAAAGTGATCTCCAAACTGTGGTCCTCCAGCTGTTGCAAAACTACAATTCCCAGCATGCCCTGACAGCAAACAGTTGTTTGAGCATGCTAGGAGTTGTAGTTTTGCAAGATCTGGAGGGCTACAGTTTAGGGACCACTATATAGTGGTCTCAAACTGTAGCCCTCAAGCTGTTGCAAAACTACATATTCCAGCATGCCCAAACAGCTGTCTGGGCATGCTGGGAGTTGTAGTTTTGCAACATCCGGAGGGCTACAGTTAGAGACCACTGTATAATGGTTTCAAACTGTACCCTCCAGATGTTGCTAGGCAACTCACCGGCTTCCGTCGGATCCAGCCGCTTGTCATCGCCGCCCGCCGATCTCCGTCGCCAGCAGCCTCCGTCGCCCGCCCGGATCGGTAAGTGGATCTTCTACGCCGGTCCCCGTCGTTTCCCCGTCCTGCCCCGCCTATTGTGGGAGGGCAGGACGGGGAAAACGAAAGTAAACCCCCCCGCCCCCGATCTGCTATTGGTGGTCGCGTCTAGACCACCAATAGCAGGGATAGGAGGGGTGGCAACCCTGCCACCTCACTCCTATCGCTTCAGGGGGATCCTGGGTGTCTTAGACACCCGCGATCCTCCTTCTATTCTGGGTCACCGGGTCACTATAGACCCGTAATGACCCGGAATTGCACAAATCGCAAGTGTGAATTCACTTGCGATTTGCCGCGATCGCCGACATGGGGGGGTCTAATGACCCCCCTGGGCATTTGCACGGGATGCCTGCTGAATGATTTCAGCAGGCATCCCGCTCCGATCCCCGCCCTGCGCACGGCGGGGACTAGAACTGCCCATGACGTAAATGTACGTCCCTGGTCCTTAAGACCCAGGGTGTCGGGACGTACCGTTATGTCATGGGTCCTGTAGGGGTTAATCTGTCCTGTGAAGCTTCGTACCCAAGTACAGTGCCAGAAAGAAAATTATTTTTTAAAATTCTTCACTTAAAGAGGTACTCTTTTCATATCAACTGGTTCCAAAAAGTTAAACAGATTTGTACATTACATCTATTAAAACATCTTAACCCTTCCAGTATTTATCAGCTGCTGTATACTACAGAGCAAGTTGAGTTATTCTTTTCTGTCTGACCACAGTGCTCTCTGTTGACACCTCTGTCTGTGTCAGGAACTGTCCAGAGTAGGAGAAAATCCCCATAGGAAATCTTCTCCTGCTCTGGACAGTTCCAAACATGAACAGAGGTGTCAGCAGAGAGCATTGTGGTCAGACAGAAAAGAACAACTCAAGTTCCTCTGGAGCCTACAGCAGCTGATAAGTACTGGAAGGATTAATATTTTTTAATTTACAAATCTGTTTAACTTTTTCGCACCAGTTGATTGGAAAAACCCCTTTAACTACCCCTCTAACTAACCTGCCGAGGAAATGTAGCTGTTCAAGGTATCTGAGGCCAAAATCAAATGACCAGCATTAGGCTCCTAGCCCAGGCTTAGAGACTACTAGCTGCCCAACTACCCCCTAGGCTAGGTTCAGACTATGGAATTTCCGCCTGCAATTTCGCTTTGAAATTGCAGGCGGAAATTCCGCATGCTAAAATGCATAGTGTAGTGAATGGTTTTCCATTCACAAATTCACACTTCGGAATTTGTGAAGCGGAATTTGTGAACGAAAAATCCGCTTGGAAATTTCCACCTGAAGAAAGGCGTTGCTCTTTCTTCAGGCAGAAATCCGCGCGGAACATATTGCAGTCTATTGGAGACTGCAGTGTCTGCGCGGTCCTAGCACCAGGGACGTGCACAGACATTCTGGAGGGCAGGGGCTCAAATTAAAAAAAGGGCACTATAAAAACCTTACTTATTCCCGGGGTAAGGGACCTCTGGCCATCAAGATAGCATCAACCCATGAAGGTCCCTATCAGACCCCACAGAACCCACAAGCACCAGCAGCAAAAAATTGCCTCAGGGATCCCTTTAGAATAAGCTGCCCATTTTTTTTGGTGGAGGTCAGACTGCTGGGACCCCCACCGATCACCTTGGTTCAAGTGGCTCTCCGGCTGTTGGAAAGCTAAAACTCCCATTATGTTTGGAGAGCACAGGAATTTGGGAGTTGCAGTTCTGTAACAGCTGAAGAGCCACAGATTGGGGTACAGTTTTACCCATCATCACTGCAGGACTTACAAGTGACTACAGCTCTGATGGGACAGTCAGGAGAATACACAGCAATATCAGTGACCTGAGTGACGTCTTCTCTGTTGTCTTTCCTTTGCTTCCTCATACGGTCCAGAGGCCAGGTCTTCTTCCAGCTCCATTTTCTCTGCAGAGTCTGACGCCTGCACATCATAGGCTCCTCACTTTATCACTAGATCCTCATACTCTGTATGAAGACAATAATCATTATAATCCTGCCAGACACTGTACCCTAAATATAATACCGCCCCACACTGTACCCTAAATATAATACCGCCCCACACTGTACCCTAAATATAATACTGCCACACACTGTACCCTAAATATAATACTGCCACACACTGTACCCTAAATATAATACCGCCACACACTGTACCCTAAATATAATACCGCCCCACACTGTACCCTAAATATAACACTGCCACACACTGTACCCTAAATATAATACTGCCACACACTGTACCCTAAATATAATACTGCCACACACTGTACCCTAAATATAATACCGCCCCCCACTGTACCCTAAATATAATACCGCCCCACACTGTACCCTAAATATAATACTGCCACACACTGTACCCTAAATATAATACCGCCCCACACTGTACCCTAAATATTATACCGCCCCACACTGTACCCTAAATATAATACTGCCACACACTGTAAGGTATAGGTTTTTCTGTACTGTTGGGCATGAGACTTTTTCTACCTTGGGAACCAAGGGTGTACCTGTATTCCCTGGTCCCGCTCCCCTACTATGACGCAGGGTCACGGGCTGACCCCACGTCATAGCCGGGTGGTCCTGGCGGCTATCAGCCATCAGGACCCATGTATAATGCCGGACATCACCGATCGAGGTGATGCCCGGCATTAACCCCTTAGACGCGGCAATCAAAGTTGATCGCCGCGTCTAAAGTGAAAGTAAATGGTTCCCGTCAGCTAAGTTGGGCTGTTAGGGACGCCTTTGTGAAATCGCGGCGTCCCGAACAGCTGAGAGGACTGGGGGAGGGTCCCTTTCTGCCTCCTCTACATCTGATCGGCGATTTGCTGCTCCATGCCTGAGATCCAGGCTAGAGGGGTGAAGAGGAGTGTACATGGGTGGCAGAGGGGTGAAGAGGAGTGTACATGGGTGGCAGAGGGATATACATGGGTGACAGAGGGGTGTAGAGGAGTGTACATGGGTGACAGAGGGGTGTAGAGGAGTGTACATGGGTGACAGAGGGGTGTAGAGGGGTGTACATGGGTGACAGAGGGGTGTACATGGGTGACAGGCGTGTAGAGGAGTGTACATGGGTGACAGAGGGGTGTACATGGGTGACAGAGGGGTGTAGAGGAGTGTACATGGATGAAAGAGGGGTGTAGAAGAGTGTACATGGGTGACAGGGGGCATAGGGGGGTGTAGATGGGTAACAGAGGGGTGTAGAAGAGTGTAGATGGGTGACAGGAGTGGACAGGAGTGACAAGGTGGGGACAGGGGTGACAAAGGGACAGAAGGGTGAACATGGGTAACAAGGATGTGATCAGAGGGGTGGACAGTGGGGGATGAACATGGGTGACAGAGGGGTGGATAGGGGGATGGCCAAGGTGGACATGGGTGACAGGAGGGTGGACAAGTGGTTAAAAGAGGGGTAGACAGGAGTGACAAAGGGGTAAATAGGGGGTGGACATGGGTGACAGGTGTACACTGGGGGTGGTCAGAGGGGTGGACAGGGGGGGGTGAACTTGTGTGACTGGGGAATGGACAGGGGTGACAGACGGATGGCCAAGGTGGACATAGATGACAGGAGGGTGGACAAGCAGTTAAAAGAGGTGACAGGGGTGACAGAGGGGTTAATAGGGGGTGAACATGGGTGATGGGGTAGACTGGGGGGTAGATATGTGTGACAGGGTAGATTGGGGGGTGAACATGGGTGACAGGGATGGACAGGGGGTGGACATGATGACAGCAGCGGGGGGTGGAGAGGGTTAAGAAGGGGTAACAGAGGGGTGGACATGGATGACAGGAGTGGGGGGGTGGACATGGATGACAGGAGTGGGGGGGGTGGACATGGATGACAGGAGTGGGGGGGTGGACATGATGACAGCAGCGGGGGGTGGAGAGGGTTAAGAAGGGGTAACAGAGGGGTGGACATGGATGACAGGAGTGGGGGGGGGTGGACATGGATGACAGGAGTGGGGGGGGGTGGACATGGATGACAGGAGTGGGGGGGTGGACATGGATGACAGGAGTGGGGGGTGGACATGGATGACAGGAGTGGGGGGGTGGACATGGATGACAGGAGTGGGGGGGTGGACATGGATGACAGGAGTGGGGGGGGGGTGGACATGGATGACAAGAGTGGGGGGGTGGACATGGATGACAGGAGTGGGGGGTGGACATGGATGACAGGAGTGGGGGTGGACATGGATGACAGGAGTGGGGGGTGGACATGGATGACAGGAGTGGGGGGTGGACATGAATGACAGGAGTGGGGGGTGGACATGGATGACAGGAGTGGGGGGTGGACATGGATGACAGGAGTGGGGGTGGACATGGATGACAGGAGTGGGGGTGGACATGGATGACAGGAGTGGGGGGTGGACATGGATGACAGGAGTGGGGGGGTGGACATGGATGACAGGAGTGGGGGGTGGACATGGATGACAAGAGTGGGGGGTGGGTGGACATGGATGACAGGAGTGGGGGGTGGAGAGGGTTAAGAAAGGGTAACAGAGGGGTGGACATGGATGACAGCATTGGGGTGTAGAGGGTTAAGAAGGGGTAACAGAGGGGTGGACATGGATGACAGCAGTGGGGGTGGAGAGGGTTAAGAAGAGGTAACAGAGGGGTGGACAGGGATTACAGGAGTGGGGGTGGACAGGGTTAAGAAGGGGTAACGGGGTGGAAAGGGTACATACCTTAAGCCATTATCTTCACTACACCAGCACAGGAATCCGGTGGAGCTTCCTCTTTCCTCCCCTCTCGGCAGGGCACCGAGTCAGGGCTCCGGCAGGGCACTCACTGCGCCGCGGGGGTTGGATGGGGGACTCATCACTACACCGGCACAGGTGACAGGGCTGCAGGGGGGAGGGAGACGATGGGAGATGCAGGGAGATGAAGGGGGACGCTGTGTGCGCACACATACTTCCCTTCCCCCCTGGGCGCCGTGAGACACAGGCGCGCAGGCCGGGGCGGGAAATAAAAAGAAAAAGTGCAAATTTACGCGCATCCCAAGTATGAAAAGGAAGAAAGCACAAATATTACCAGGGCAGACACTAACCAGCCAGTGGAGACTCCTCACTTCAAGATGGCAGACAGGCCCGTACTGCTTCACTCTAATCCCGCTGGTGGGGTCATGTGACATACCCAGGAAGCCCCTGCAGGACCCTGCTATGGGGTTTGGTTTTCACTAGCTGCTGCGCTGCCGTGCCTTTGGAAGTGGAGGAGTTGCGCCGTGCTGCCAGGACTTGGGCAGCACTGTATATAGATTGAGCAAGGGGGGGTGGGGGGTATGGAGGGAGAAAATTGATAGAATGGCAGTGTCGGCTGCTGTAGATTGAGCGGACTCACTTTGTCTACAGTGCTGCAGTTTTGCAAAAATAAAAAAGGGCATTAAAGGGGCATGGGCGAAAAAGGGCAGGGGCTCAAGCCCCCTTTGAACCCTATGTGTGCACGTCCCTACCTAGCACGGACTGATTCAGTCAGCGCAGGCCGCACTCGGAATCTCGAGGTGGAAATTTTCTGCCCGGAGATTCCATAGTCTGAACCTAGCCTTACAATCTGCACAAGCAAAGCTATGTGATGTGTGTACTAGGAGTTGAATTTCTCAGGGCAACCCCTGCAAGCCAAGCAGGGATATCTTAACAACAATCTCGGGGTGAGCAACATCCAGCTAAATAGTTTTCCTGGACTAGTGGCATACTGTAGCAGTAACTCTTTTCTCTATACATGTAGCTAACCTATTCACAGCCAACAGTTGGGAGAGAGAAACTGTTTGTATTGAAGATCGCCACTTGTAGAAGACCCATTGCACCTCTTAGCTGTTTCCCTGTATCTGGCTTCCTTCACGTACACCATCTTGGGCACCACAAATAACATTTACCAGCTAAAGTGCCAGGTCATGGCGCTGAGGAACCTACTCTACATACCACCAAGTGCAGGACCCTCATTGAGGAAGCTTTGTGCAGGTTTAGCTAGTCTAATTGGGACTGTAGAACCACTCAAGCCACATGTGACATTTCAGTTGTAGAACAACAAGTATTAGCAAACCCACTTCAGCACCAACCTCTAGGCCGCCACATTAGCACTTTACAGTGTGTGTCCAAAAAGGTTTGCCTCCACCTGGTAAAATCACTTCCACTTAAATAAATAAGCAGATACACATACATATGCTTAACTCGTAGACAACATGCAGTACAGTACCTGCATGGTCTGGCTGCCTGGTTGTAAACGTACCAGTGTGTACATGTACACCCTGGAATATTTCATGTCTATGAAGCAAGCCAATGATATGTGTTTGTTTTATAGAACACAAGTGACATGTTCAATAGTGATCATGATAAATAAGATCCTCAATGACAGTCCCCCTGCCCAATCAGCACCCCCACAACATATTTTCAGGGTCCAATAGGTTTACATACCTGTTTAAGGTCTTCTCACCTACTCCATGCCAATCCTGGGGTGATCCACAGATATAGTCTGCCTTAGGTGGATCCTTTCAGTGGAATGCTGGTAATACTGCACAACAGAGGCGGCTCTCTAATTAGGCAATTTAGGCGATCGCCTAAGGCCTCGTGCTAAAAGGGGCCTCACGGCCGCCTAAATCATGTAATTAGCCCGTTCCCGCAGAATGACATATATAAATGTCATGATGTGCAGGTAGTTTGCGCATCATGACATTTATATATGTCATGCAGTTAACCTGGCTATGCACGGCATCGCACTGGTTAACTGGCAGAAGTCCCGCTGTTATCAGCTGGGGACAACTTCTGCAAGCCCCCCCCCCCAGGACCATCTGTGGATGGTCCTGGTCAGCGATCACTGTGATTGGTCCCTGTGGACCAATCACAGTGATCGCTGACTGGGGGGGGGGGTTATAGTTCAGATCGCCCTGCTCAGCCCGTCCCTAGAAGTCAGGCAGAGCAGGGGAAGAGGATCCCGGGAGCTGCGGGGGCCGCGGCACATAACTGCGGAGGGACCGGCGGAGACCGCACGGCAGTAAGGACCAGGGACTGGCGGCAGGCAAGTCTAGAAGACAGCGGCGGCAGGCAAGTGGAAGCAGCAGTGAAGATCGCCGTAAAGTGATATTCACTGCTGCTTCTAGGAGTTTCAAAACTAAAACTCCCAGGATGCCCAGACAGCCTTTGGCTGTCTGGGCATGCTGGGAGTTGGAGTTTTGCAACATCTGGAGGGCCGCAGTTTGGAGACCACTGTGCAGTGTTCTCCAATCTGTGCTCTTCTAGATGTTGCAAAACAACAACTCTCAGCATGCCCAGACAGTCCAGGCAGGTTGTAGTTCTGTAACATCTGGCCCTTCAGATGTTGCCAAACTACAACTCCCAGCATGCCTGGGCAGTCTGGGCATGCTTGGAGTCGAAGTTTTGCAACAGCTGGCACACGGGTTGGGAAACATTGAGTTAGGAAACAATGTTTCCCTACCAGTGTGCCTCCAGTTGTTGCAAAACTACAACTCCCAGCATGCCCAGTTTTGCAACAACTGGAGGAGAACAGTTGGGAGACCACTAAGTAGTGGTGTCCAAACTGTAGCTCTCCAGATGTTGCAATACTTCAACTCCAAGCATGCTCAGACTACCCAGGCATGCTGGGAGTTGTAGTTTGGCAACATCTGAAGGGCCAGATGTTACAAAACTACAACTTCCAGCATTCCTGCACTGTCTGGGGATGCTGGGAGTTGTAGTTTTGCAACATCTGGAATAGCACAAATTGAAGACCACTGCACAGTGGTCCCCAAACTGCGGCCCACTAGATGATGCAAAACTACAACTCCCAGCATGCACAGACAGCCAAAGGGCATGCTGGGAGTTGTAGTTTTTCAACAGGTTTGCACAGGATACATTCACATGGGCGGGTTTACAGCGATTCTCACGCAGTTTAAGATGCAGCAAATCTTCCACTGCAGCTCAAACTCCCAGCGGGAAACTCACTGTGAACCCGCCCATGTGAATGTACCCTAAAAACACTACACTACACAAAATAAAAAGCACTACATATACACATATACACATACCCCTACACAGTCCCCCCCCCTCCCTCCCCAATAAAAATGAAAAACATCAGGTACAGCACTGTTTCCAAAATGGAGCCTCCAGCTGTTGCAAAACAACAACAACTCCCAGTATTGCTAGACAGCCATTGACTGTCCTAGCAGGCTGGGAGTTTTGCAACAGCTGGAGGCACCCTGTTTGGGAGTCACTGGCGTAGAATATCCCTATGTCCATCCCTATGCAAATCCCTAATTTAGGCCTCAAATACACATGGCGCTCTCTCACTTCAGAGCCCTGTCGTATTTCAAGGCAACAGTTTAGGACCACATATGGGGTATTTACGTAATTGGGAGAAATTGGCTAACAAATTTTTGGGGGCTTTTTCTCCTTTTACCCTTTATGAAAAGGTAATGTTGGGGTCTACTCCAGCATGTACATTTGAGCTGATTTGCACAGGGGTGGCTGGTAAGGTACCTTTTTTTCTAAATTTAAAGGGGATGTGGGGTGCTAAATAGTTTGCCACTATAGGGTCAGGAATACACATTTTTGTTCCTGATTCTATAGTGTTCTTTGAATGCCCTGTTGACAACTTTATTTCAGTTTAAGGAGACCCCAACAAGAATAACTGAGTAGTCAGACACATTTTTTTTTTTTCTATACCCAATGTTTGTGTGTAGATATTTTGTAGAATAATTTAATTAGAAAAATAAGATTTCAAGAGCTGTGAATAGCGAGGTTATGATATATATTAAAGTTAGCCTTAAAATATGCAATTTATACAGTTAATTGTAATATCGCCTGCTTACTTTTTTTTTCTTCTTTTTATCGTGCTTGGGGGGCCTCAGATTTATTTTCGCCTAAGGCCTCAAAAAGTCTAAAGCCGCCTCTGCTGCACAGTGCTAAGCAATAGTGTTGCTCACGAATATTCGCATTTCGAAAATATTCGCAGCGAATATCGTATATTCGCGAATATTACGAATTTCGCGCAAAAAATTTGCTATTACGAATATTCGTCTTTTTTTCAAACTGTTTTAAAAACTGAGCACATTGTAGGGATCTCCTTCGACTGATAAATGCAATGCTTGTATAATTAAAGACCCAGGGATGAGACTGTGAGGCGAAAGGTTTATGCATGTGAATATTCGCAATATGAATATTCGCAATGCGAATATTCTTTGAAATTCTGCCCTACTTATGCCTGTGAGCCAATGAGAGTTCTGCAAGCACAGTTGTCAGAGCTTAGCAATGTCCCTAGCAACCAATAGAAACTTGCTGGCACGACCAGTATATAACATCACTCCCCACCAGCATTCCTTTGCAGATACCCATGGTGGTTTAGAGAGGAGAGTGTTTCTGTGCTTTTGCTTGCGTCCTTTGTGCCTTGTATCCTGTGACAACCAATTGCTTTTTTTAAAGCAGAAGAGAACCCAATTGTTTTTTTTTAAAACAGAAGAAGCACAACTGATAACACAGTGATAACTCTCTGAGTACAGATAATGTAGTAGATGTGACCTGCAGTCCTATGTAACACCACATATAACACAGTGATAACTCTTTGAGTACAGATAATGTATAGATGTGACCTGCAGTCCTATGTAACACCACAGATAACACAGTGATAACTCTCTGAGTAGATATAATGTAGTAGATGTGAACTGCAGTCCTATGTAATACCACAGATAACACAGCGATAACTCTCTGAGTACAGATAATGTAGTAGATGTGACCTGCAGTCCTATGTAACACCACAGATAACAGTGATAACTCTCTGAGTACAGATAATGTATTAGATGTGACCTGCAGTTCTATGTAACACCACAGATAACACAGTGATAACTCTCTGAGTACAGATAATGTAGTAGATGTGATATGCAGTCCTATGTAATACCACAGATAACAGTGCTCTAAAGTGAGAGCGCCATGCGCATTTAAGGACTAAATTAGGGAATTGCATAGGGGTGGACATAGGGGTATTGTACGCTAGTGATTCCCAAACAGGGTACCTCCAGCTGTTGCTAAACTCCCAGCATGCCTGGACAATCAATGGCTATCCGGTAATACTGGGGAGTTGTTTTGCAACAGCTGGAGGCTCCGTTTAGGAAACAGTGCCGTACCAGGCGTTTTAAATTTTTATTGGGGAGGGGAGGGGGGCTGTGTAGGGGTATGTGTATATGTAGTGTTTTTAACTTTTTATTTTGTGTTATTGTAGTGTAATGTAGTGTTTTTAGGGTACAGTCACACGGGCGGGGGTTCACAGTAGTTTCCCCCTGAGAGTTTGAGCTGCAGCGCAAAATTAGCTTCAGCTACAAACACACTGTAAGCCCCTGCCCATGTGAATGTACCCTGTACATTCACATTGGGGGAGAGGGGGGGGGGGGGGATGCAGCGAGTTGTATGCAGGGAGTTGTAGTTTAGCAACAGCTGGAGGCGCAATGGTTGCGAAACACTGAGAATTTGTTACCTAACTCAGTGTTTCCCAAACAGTGTGTCTGCAGCTGTTGCAAAACTACAACTCCCAGCATGCATGGTATGTCAGTGCATGCGGGGAGTTGTAGTTTTGCAACAGCTGGAGACACACTGTTTGGGAAACACTGCTATCTGATCTTATATCATAACTTTTAAACTAGTCTAAGATGCAATGAAATAACAGTGGAGACATTACTTACACAAATCAGCAGTTTTTCCTCACTTGATGTAAAGTTACTCCCCACCATCTTCGCTTCACAGGGCAGCAGAAAATCGCGATGCAAAAAGCAACTGGCAAAGATCCAGGAAATGATCTCCGTTCTCACATGATGTCATAGCGCGCATGCGCAGACAAGCGAAATTTCGCAATAGCGAAACTTTGCAATAGCAAAATAGCGAAATTTCACAATGAAAAAAAAAACTCACGAATATTCGAATTTCATGAATATGGGACTAACATTCCTCCTCATATTCGTGAAATATCGCGAATTCGAATATGGCATATGCCGCTCATCACTACTAAGCAACAGGATAGCATTATCACGTATTAGTATTAGCAAGTCTCATATGGGATGTTAAAGGGGTATTTTAGGATTTTTTTTGACTATGCTAGCTAGTGGATCCTTTGTGCACTGTGGGATATTATACTTGTTCTATCTCTTGAATTTTGTAACTATGAAGAGGTACTTTGTGAAATAACAAAGAATCCATTAAGAAAATGTATGTGTGTCTGATAATTTATGTGGATACAACCAGCTGTACCCACCTTACCTCCTCCTGTTTGGGCTTCCTCTTCTTCTGTCCAGAAGCTTTATCCAAGCTCTCAGAAAATTCTGGTGGCTATTTAATGATTTTTGACAGTTTGCTGTTTTTCTTGTTGACCTTTGCTAGTACAACTAGCATTCATCCTTTTTAACTTGTTGCCAACTATCATTACAATCAACTGAAAACTTATGAGTTATCATAATATTTGCCCAACAAAAACAGTGATATGCTAGTGGTGTTAGGCTCATGGGCTGACATTTATCATTGTCTTTAGACTGTTTTTTGTGTCTACAAAAGGCGCAAAAAAGGCACAAGCAGGGTTTACTTGCGCATTTTTTTGCACCTTTTGGTTTACACATTTCTGCTGATTTTGAGTTGCAATCCACTGATTTTGGCAATACACATGATATGGAAGGGTTTTATGAACTGCGCCTTTTTGTGAAAAGGTGCAAAAAAGGCGCAAAGCCACTGAAAAGTCTCTAAAACTACACTAGCCCAGACTTAGCTTAGCTTTTTGGTGTATGTGAAGAGAGAACATGTGTATCAAATGCCCTGTGACCAGTTAATAAATTTGTTGCTCCTACACATTACCAGCACACACAAAAAAAAAGGTGTAGAAAAATGCTTCACTTACACCTACAATGATAAATGCCGGCCATGGTGTATATATAGATTGTTGAATGTTTGTGATGCCAGGAATGTTAACCCACCCCACTCCAAGGTAAAGCGGTTTCCGGTGTAGCACCGGGTAAGGAATAGCTCAAATGCCAGGTTAAGGTAACCACTTGAACTTTACTCAAACAATTGCAGGAGAGGTAGTACAGATAGTTCAGTTCATTTCAGTAGAAGTGCAATTGTAATGAAGGATGCAGTAAGAAACTACTGTTGCAATGCAGGGCTTTCTGGGACTTGTAATCTTATCTGACTATGACGTGACTTAGACTGAAATGGACAGAACTTAAAGGGGAACTCCGGTGGTAAATTTTTTTGACTATATGGCATCTTCTTTGTAAGTTTAGTTTTTTTGGAATATACATATGTTATATGTTTTGGCAGCATGTGTGTGTTTTTCTTACCTGTTTGTTGGGCAGGAAGTTCTGTAGTTCAGAGGGTTTTCTTTTACTGTTGTCCACAGTTCTGAGTCTGTTGTGGACAAGATGTCACAGTTTTTTTTCTCTGTCTGCATGAGAGGAATAAGCCACGCCCCCTCATCTCATCCAGCTGAGTACACAGCTCCTCACCTCCCCTCCCCCCTGCTCTGTATTCTAAGGACACAGGTCTGCACAGGAGAAGGACCTCACAGAGAAGATAAGTGTTATCTGAAGGGGAGGATGTGAAGGTGCACGGGCTGGGGATGTATGGACTGCAGGGAATAAATCTCATACTGGGGATGATCTCTATGGGGGAGATTTATCAAAACCTGTGCAGAGGAAAACTTGCCCAGTTGCCCATAACAACCAATCAAATTGTTTCTTTTATTTTTCACAGGCCTTCACAGGCCTAATCTATGTGAAGAGGGAGGGGAATCCTGAATGACACATGCTGGTAGTTGTAGTCCCTGTTGTGTGTGTGTATGCTAGTGTCTAGAAACCAGTGTGCCTCCAGCTGTTGCAAAACTAGAACTCCCAGCATGCCCTGGCAGACTTTGGGCATGCTGGGAGTTGCAGATTTGCAACAGCTGGAGGTACACTGGTTGGAAAACACTGTTCTAGCCTATTCAGCATACACATCATGTAACACCAGTGTTTCCCAACCAGTGTGCCTCCAGCTGTGGCAAAACTACAACTCCTAGCATGCCCAAAGGCTGTCAGGGCGTGCTGGGAGTTGTAGTTTTGCAACACCTGGAGGCACCCTGGTTGGGAAATACTGGTGTATGCCCTATAGAGGTGTGGTGAACTACAACCCCCAGGAGACTACAGAGGCAGCATGCTGGTGTTATACCACAGACTGAAGACTCCTGAATGGCACATGCTGGGAGTTGTAGTCCCTTTTGTGTGTGTATGACAGTGTATCCCAACCAAGGCTGTTTATATTAGTGTGCTGTGTATAAGGGGGCTGACCTGGGAAAATAGTAGGGTGGGTAAAGGGCGGAACAAACAAACAAAAAAAAAATAAATAAAATAAAAGGAGCCGCCCCAAACCAGCAAGGCATGTGGCATGCTGGGATTTGTAGTTTTCAGCACAGCAAGAAAAAGGAAATAGAAGCAAAGATAGGAAAACAAAGTCGGGGATAATAAGACAACAAAGAACGGAAATAGAGTAAGCTAAACAATAGAGTAGGCTAAATGAAACAAAACAAATAGGGTAAGTCAAAAACGGAAAAACACGTTTACCACCGGAGTACCCCTTTAACTACACATGACTTGAAAAGCCTTAACTAGACTTGACTTTGGGAGCTGCTTTCATTGCCTTGTGCTGCTTCACAATATAGAATCCAAATTCCCAATGAAGAATAATTTTAAAAGTAAGCAAGATTATCAGTGCTCTGGGATGTGATAAAAGATATGTTGCTAATAGATTGCAATAAAGTCATTGACAATGTGATTCTTGTGGAGAAAGGCCCATAATCTAGTTTAGAGAGTTTTATTTAATAATTAAATAAAAACACAAAACAAAGTTTACTCCACATATCGGCATTGAAAATATACATCCCTGTTCACACTGGTGTGGTGCTGTGCGGTGTCCGTTGCTGCCGTGGCGCCGTGTCTGCGGGGGGGTGCGGCCCATAGACTGGTTTGAGTGGCATTGGGGCCGCTCTGCCAGTGGGTCGTTCCCCCCTGTGGGCATTGGCGTCGGGGCGGTGGTGGTCGCCGCCCGGTGCTGCGCCATTTTATGCTAGGGACGTTAGGGACCCACTCTGGATAAGTGGCCTTGACGTGGCGAGTGGGCTTGTACTTTTTGATCAAAAATGTATACTAACAACCTGTTAGTTTTTGATATTATGCTGAGAAGCAATCAGATCATTATACAAGATTGTAGATGTGCACCATGTCTGTTTTTCTACCCGAATTCACATTGGAAATATAGAGTTCCTAGACCTACTGATCAATGTCATCCCTGCCAATTGTGTATACAACACATATCGAAAACCAATAGCAAGAGTCCAGGGTCTCTGAATTTCTGCTGCGCAAGCATCAGGATAGTCTGCATGTACAGCTGCCGCCATAGGCTTCTGACACGCTGGAACCGCACACAGCAGAGGAACTGCACAATTTTTACAACTATCAGTGTATCAGTGACAACAACTGATCAACCATTCTATCAACCATTCACATGCGGAATGCATATAACACCATAACTAAAAGATCTCTCACTTTACAATGTTAAATACTACATCAAGTGTAACAATCGCATCTGGCCAGGCTTCATATGCTGCGCTCTGCCCACTCAGTAGTTACAGGCGCCTGCTTTACATCCCAGATTTGCTTGTGATTAGAGCTCATTCCTGTCTCAGGAGCTTTCTGTCTGCTATTGTTTCATTTGTTCTCTTACCTCCTGCCTGTTTACTTACCATTCTTTAGCCTGCCGTTCTGTGCCTCATAGTCCATCTGGTCTGATCCTTTCTTGCTGTTAACTATCATTTCTCTTAGTGCTTTAGTACTGTGTTACTTTATGGTTTTGACTTTGGCTATCTGCCTGTTTTTATGTTTGCTGCACTGTGCCCCCTAGTTTGTGCTTTGGTTTACCCATTTTGTCCTGACCTTTGTACTGTGGTTATTTGTTTTGAACACTTCTGATACCCCTACACTTAGTCCAGGGCCAGGACCGTTGTTCAGTTAAAAGTACACTACCTAGGGTTCCTTATGAATTTGTCCCTTAAAGCGCAACTAACACATCACACGACCCTATATAACTGTACATACTGTGTAAAAGTAGTCTAAATGTGTAATGCAGCCATACCTTTTACTTTTTATTCTATTTCTTTATCTTCTGAAAATGACTTTGTTGGGCAGTCATAAACAGTTGAAGAGGCATGGCCAGTGGTCTGCAATGCCAAGCTTCTCTCTGTTTAGTCATTGTTTTGCCCCTGTATGATTGACACACAGGTCCGCATTGCGTACACCTCTTTTATCAGGGTGCCCTGTCTGCAGCCGGTGACACTTCTTCCCCCCCGAGCTGCAGATCATAGCATCTTCAGCTGGAGGAACTGACTGCCAAACACTGGCCTCTCACCAACCTAATGAATTGTTTAAATATGTTTCATTAACTATATACAGCAGTTTCTCCTTTCCCAGTTGTCGTTTACATGTAGGGACTAAGGAAAATACATCATCCAGCCATCCACTGTGTCTCTGTCCAGGTCCCTCTCTGATAGCAGTCTCCCACCCTGCTGGGAAACACAGACCACATGGTTTCTGCCCTGCACTGATGAGTCATGCTTCCTTTAGTGTTTACAGCTTGGGGGGGGGGGGGGGGGTGCAGCCTCAGCCAATCACACACTGAATCTCTTTGCACACAGATCAGGATGGTGGGGGCTGCTCTCAGAGGGAGCTGGCCAGAGCTGCAAAAGCTGAGGGAAAATGTAGAGAAGGGTGGCAAAGAATATCAAAAAGACAGAGAAGACGACAGGGGCTACAGGAGCTATGTATATCATGCAGAATCATTTACAGGGGACATATCCAGGTAGTGTGGTGGCTTTCGAGCTTTATATATGAACAGTGCAGCTGAATTCCACTGAAATCAATGGGATTCTGCTGCTGTGGATTGTCTGTATGGAATGTTCATCTGAAATTCTGCACAGACATTCTTCCGTGTGAACATACCCTTAACATCTCAACCTGTGGTCCTCCAGTAGGTAGTTAATTTCCACCACTAGATAGGCAGGTCCAGTGGATATGTTCCCTCATTAGGTAGGCAGTTTCCTCGTATGTAGGTAGGTGCTAGCAGTGCTAGCCTGCCCAGCGTTTTGGGGCAGTTGCCCTGGATTCCCCTGTGCTAGAGAACACCAGCACCCATACTAGCAAAAGGTAAGCTAAAAGGCTGTTAAAACTGTGAAACTGTCACCTTGTGTATGCCCCTGATTTCACCTAATCTATATGATCCTTTGTGGCCTTAATACATTAAGTTAATCCCCTGTCCTGATAGGTAGCCTTGGGCTCCACTCATCAGTTAGACCATATCCAAAGCATGTGTAAATTTTTGTGATGGCCCTTTACTTTTTTATTTGTTTCTTCCACAAGCCATACATTTTTGTATAAGGGAATGTTTTTGATATGATGTTTTTTTTCCATATGGCACCATTTTTATTTAGCAATTATGCCCTTGCTACTGCAACAAGAATAATGAACCTAAACTTACCTTTTGCCACTAACCTTGTGCTGTTCTCCTATCCCCGGGCACTTAGCTAACTGTCCCACCTTGGCCAATGATAGGGTAAGTGGCAGGAACGCCAGGCACCAAAGACAGGAAGAAGCCAGGGAATGAAGCAAGAAAGAGATTCCGACGACAGATGGGAAACTGTGGAAGGTAAATTAAAGGGGTATTCCAGGAAAAAAAACTTTTTTTTTGATCAACTGGCTCCAGAAAGTTAAATAGATTTGTAAATTATTTCTATTAACCCCTTAATGACAATGGACGTAAATGTACGTCATGGGGCCGTGGTACTTAACGCACCATGACATACATTTACGCGCTGCCATGATCGCGAGCACCGGAGCGGTGCTCGCGTCATGCGCAGTAGGTCCGGGCTGCTATCAGCAGCCAGGGACCCGTCGGTAATGGCAGACATCCACGATCACGCAGATGTCCGCCATTAACCTCTCAGATGCTGTGATCAATACAGATCACGGCATCTGCGGCAGTGCGGTACTTTGTATGGACGATCTGATCGCCCGCAGCGCTGCCGCGGAGATCCGATTATCCACCATGGCAGCCGGAGGTCCCCTCACCTGGCTCCGGCCATCTCCTGGGGTCTCCTGCTCTGGGATCGAGCAGACCAGAGCAGAAGATCACCGATAGTACTGAACAGTGCTATGTCCTATACATAGCACTGAACAGTATTAGCAATCAAATGATTGCTATAAATAGTCCCCTATGGGGACTTTTAAAGTGTAAAAAAAAAAAAATGTAAAAATATGTCAAATAAAAAAGTAAAAAAAACTTGAAAAATCCCCTCCCCCAATAAAAAAGTAAAACGTCAGTTTTTCCCATTATACCCCCCAAAAAGCGTAAAAAAATAATGAATACACATATTTATTATCGCTGCGTGTCTAAAAGTCTGAACTATTAAAATATTATGTTAATTATCCCATACAGTGAACGGCGTAAACGTAAAAAAATTTAAAAATTGCAGCTTTTTTTGTCACATTTTATTTAAAAAAAATGTATTTAAAATTTATATAAAGTAAAACCTAAGCATAAGTGGTACTGATAAAAACTAGATCATGGCGCAAAAAATGAGCCCTCATACTGCCCCATATACGGAAAAATTTGAAAGTTATAGGTGGTCAAAATAGGGCAATTTCAAACATACTAATTTTGCTAAAATGGTTTGAGATTTTTTTTAAGCGGTACAATTATAGAAAAGCATATAACATGGGTATCATTTTAATCGTATTGACCCACAGAATAAAGAAAACATGTCATTTTTACCGGAAAGTGTACAGCGTGAAAACAAAACCTTCCAACATTTGCTAAATTGCGGTTTTCTTTTCAATTTTCCCACATAAATAATATTTGTTTGGTTGCGCCATACATTTTATGGTAAAATAAGTGATGTAATTGCAAAGTACAATTGGTGACGCAAAAAACAAGCCTCATATGGGATTGTGGATGGAAATATAAAAGAGTTATGACTTTTAGAAGGCAAGGAGGAAAAAACTAAAATGCAAAAATAATGGGCCTGGTCCTTAACCCCTTAAGGACTCAGCCCATTTTGGCCTTAAGGACTCAGACAATTTAATTTTTACGTTTTCATTTTTCCTCCTCGCCTTCTAAAAATCATTACTCTTTTATATTTTCATCCACAGACTAGTATGAGGGCTTGTTTTTTGCGCGACCAGTTGTCCTTTGTAATGACATCACTCATTATATCATAAAATGTATGGCGCAACCAAAAAACACTATTTTTGTGGGGAAATTAAAACGAAAAACGCAATTTTGCTAATTTTGGAAGGTTTTGTTTTCACGCCGTACAATTTATGGAAAAAATTACATGTGTTCTTTATTCTGAGGGTCAATACGATTAAAATGATACCCATTATTATATACTTTTATATTATTGTTGCGCTTAAAAAAAATCACAAACTTTTTAACCAAATTAGTACGTTTATAATCCCTTTATTTTGATGATCTCTAACTTTTTTATTTTTCCGTATAAGTGGCGGTATGGGGGCTCATTTTTTGCGCCATGATCTGTACTTTTTTTTGATACCACATTTGCATATAAAAAACTTTTAATACATTTTTTATAATTTTTTTTTAAATAAAATGTATTAAAAAAGTAAGAATTTTGGACTTTTTTTATTTTTTTTCCGTTCACGCCGTTCACCGTACGGGATCATTAACATTTTATTTTAATAGTTCGGACATTTACGCACGCGGCGATACCAAATAGGTTTATAAAAAAGTTTTTTACGCTTTTTTGGGGTAAAATAGGAAAAAACGGACGTTTTACTTTTTTATTGGGGGAGGGGATTTTTCACTTTTTTTTTACTTTTACTTTTACATTTTTTTACATTTTTTTTACACTTGAATAGTCCCCATAGGGGACTATTCATAGCAATACCATGATTGCTAATACTGATCTGTTCTATGTATAGGACATAGAACAGATCAGTATTATCGGTCATCTCCTGCTCTGGTCTGCTCGATCACAGACGAGAGCAGGAGATGCCGGGAGCCGCACGGAGGAAGGTGAGGGGACCTCCGTGCGGCGTTATGAATGATCGGATCCCCGCAGCAGCGCTGCGGGCGATCCGATCGTTCAGTTAAATCGCGAACTGTCGCAGATCCTGGGATCTGTATTGATCCCGGCACCTGAGGGGTTAATGGCGGACGCCCGCGAGATCGCGGGCGTCGGCCACTGCCGGCGGGTCCCTGGCTGCGATTAGCAGCCGGGATCAGCCGCGCATGACACGGGCATCGCTCCGATGCCCGCGGTTATGCTTAGGACGTAAATGTACGTCCTGGTGCGTTAAGTACCACCTCACCAGGACGTACATTTACGTCCTGCGTCCTTAAGGGGTTAAGGGGTTAAAAATCTTAATCCTTCCCATAATTATCAGCTGCTGAAGTTGAGTTATTCTTTTCTGTCTGGCAACAGTGCTCTCTGCTGACATCTCTACTTGTCTTGGGAACTACACAGAGTAGAAGTGTGCTATGGGGATTTGCTTCTACTCTGGACAGTTCCCGAGACAGGTGTCATCAGAGAGCACTTAGACAGAAAAGAACAACTCAACTTCAGCAGCTCATAAATACTGAAAGGATTAAGATTTTTTTATAGAAGTAATTTATTACAAATCTGTTTAACTTTCTGGAACCTGTGTGTGTGTGTGTGTGTGTGTATATATATATATATATATATATATATATATATATATATATAACATTTTTTCCTGGATAACCCCTTTTTTATGGCAGTGCAGACAAAATTGCAAAATAAATGTTTTTGCCAGAGTTCTCCTTTAATGTTACATGTAATTACATCTGCTTTTAACCTCTTGATTTCACTTTTTTTTTTTTTGCTGATTTTAAAGTAGTTAGAGCTTTTATAAAAAAAAATTATAAAAACATACCTAGCCCTGACCCCTCCATCCCCCTTTCATCCCATCCAGTCATCTGATTTTCTCTCTTCTTTCTGCTTCTTAGATAGGCGTTGGGTGCAGGACCTGCCCACATAACCAATTGTTATGATTCGGCTAGCTGGATGTGGATCCTCTGCGTCAGCGAGGGATTGGCGTGGACCGTGTCGGTGGACCGGTTCTAGGTTGCCACTGGTTTTCACCAGAGCCCGCCGCAAAGCGGGATGGTCTTCCTGCGGCGGTAGCAACCAGGTCGTATCCACCGGCAACGACTCAACCTCGCTGACTGCTGAGAAGGCGTGGGACAGAAGGACTAGGCAGAGGCAAGGTCAGACGTAGCAGAAGGTCGGGGCAGGCGGCAAGGTTCGTAGTCAATGGCGATAGCAGAAGATCTGGAACACAGGCTTTGGACAACACTAAACGCACAAGGCAACAAGATCCGGCAAGGAAGGAAAGGGGAAGTGAGGTTAATAGACAGGGAGCAGGTGGAAGCTAGTTAGACTGATTGGGCCAGGCACCAATCATTGGTGCACTGGCCCTTTAAATCTTAGAGAGCTGGCGCTCGCGCGCCCTAGAGAGCGGAGCCGCGCGCGCCAGAACATGACAGCCGGGGAGCGGGACGGGTAAGTGGCTTGGGATGCGATTCGCGAGCGGGCGCGTCCCGCTATGCGAATCGCATCCCCATCGTGAATGTCAGTGCAGCGCTCCTGGTCAGCGGGTCTGACCGGGGCGCTGCAGAGAGGAGAATGCTGTGAGCGCCCCGGGGAGGAGCAGGGACCCGGAGCGCTCGGCGTAACACCAATCACTGGCCGAAACGGTGCACCACTGCTGCCATTGGTTAGCTGAGCCAGCAGGTCCTGTTTGAGGTGCTTGTCTTGGAAGCAGAAGGAAGAGAGAAGATCAGGGGGATCTAACAGTAGCGAATGGAATCTGATGGGATATGGGGGAATTTTGGACCAGGAAGTATGTCCCCCCCCCCCCCCCTCTATTCTCCCAGCACAATATATAACATATTTTTTAAGCTGAATATGCCCCTTTAATGCTGCATATAATGTAAACTAAAAGTAATTTGTGGGGTGGAATGGATGCCTTACTTGAGAGCACAAGTCTACTGTGCCTATGGGTACAAGAGAAATGCAGTATTTTACCACCCTCTTTGTTTTTATCACTTTTCCATTGTATTGTTCTCTGCTATTTGTGATCTGGTACCAGCTATTCAGGAGGAGATTCCAGGGATACCCTATGACTTTGTTATGTACCATTATGTTATATTGTACTGGTAAGCTCACCAGTAAAAAGAAAAATGCCCAAGCCTTGTATATATCATTTACCAAATTAAGCCAACAACTGACATTTTCATGTTCAATTACAAATGCAATTACTGCATGCTTGGAATCATAGGTACTTGTTATTGCAACTTGTAAGGGAGAACTCATTTTTTTGGAGGTGACTGCCCTAACCAGAAATTGATTTTAACAGCCTCATCACTGAGAATATGAGTCTCTGTTATTGCTCTGGAGTTAATAGTATTCTTAGATACTAATCCAAATCTGAAAAGCTTTTGTTTTAATTGAGGAATATCATTCATTTTCATCAGTACAGAGAATGATATTTAATCCATTTTAATTAGGACAAGGCAAAATGTATTTCAAAGTAATGCAGGAGTTTAATGGGACGGATGATCAAACACTTTAAGAATACAATTTTCATAAATGCTTTACGTTTGAAAAGGTCTCTAAACCTTTATTTTATGGATTTTTGTTTCCCGCAGTCTTTCCTTTATGAATATCTTATTGCTCTGTTAATTTTACCTGCTTAAACATCTTAATGAAATGCATCTTTACAGAGATTGACTGAGTAGTCATATCTCATATCTTTTGCAATGTTTCTAGCTCACACATGTGTAAACATAATGATTTTTTTAAGCACCATACATACAGTATCTCACATAAGTGAGTCCACCCCTCACATGTTTGGAAGTATTTTATTATATCTTTTCATGTGCCAACACCGAAGAAATGAAAACAAACAGAGAGAGCACTCCATAATGTATTACTGTGTTGACCATGATAAACGCATCATGTGAATGGGCGCTTACCATTGAAGCGCCAAGGTGCAGAACACGTTGCATGTAAGGAATGAACCTCAGTTGTTTTATCTGTACTTGTGGTCTCTCAGCGCCTTAAATAGTCCACTTTTTCTTGGAGACTCCTGTTTTTTTGTCAACACTGAAGAAATTAAACTCTGCCACTGTCAGAACCCGTAGGGTTAATCGGTTCTGATGTTTCTTTTTGTTGGTTTTGGTTGCTGGGCTACACCTAGTTGTCTGACTGGTCAGCTGACCTTGATGAGAGCACCTGTCTGGCTGCCTATATAAGCCTGCAGTGTGCTCACATACCTCACCTGCGAAAGACGTTTCCTCCTGTAGCTAGTTTATTTACCCTGTATTCCATTTTCCTGGTATTGTTGACTTTCTGGCTTGGCTTCCTGACTCTTCTCTTGTATTGGCATCTTTTGACTACTCCTGGTATAGTCTCGGCTAGTGGACTTTGACTAATTGTGTGTGTTTGTTTAGTATTCTGTTAGTTTGTGTGCTTCCTGACTTTATGCTGACCTGTATCTGTTTTGTAGTTTATTTTGTTGATAGTGACTTTCTCACTTATTTAAGAAGGGACCATCACCGTGGTTGTCTATCTGCTGTTTAGGGCGGATAGGCAAGTAGGCAGGGTCAGAGGGAGTGGGCGAGATCAGGGCTGCACTCCTTCCCTGCCCATAAGTGACAGCTACAATGTAAATTAGTAAGTGTATAACAATGTTTAATGTTGTGTTCCCTCAAAATAACTCAACACATAGCCATTAATGTCTAAACCATGGCAACAAAAGGGAATACACCCCTAAGTGAAAATGTCAAAATTGGGCCCAAAGTGTCAATATATTGTGTGACCACCATTATTTTCTAGCACAGTCTTGGAGTCATGGTGTTCATCAGAGCTTCACAGGTTGCCACTGGAGTCCTCTTCCACTGCTCCATGATGACATCATGGAGCTTGTGGATGTAAGAAATGTTGCGCTTCCCTTCCTACCATTTGAAGATGCCCCACAAAGGCTCAATAGGGTTTAGCTCTGAAGACATGCTTGGCCACTCCATCACCTTTACCCTTAGCTTCTTTAGCAAGGCAGATATTGTCTTGGAGGTGTGTTTGATGGGTCGTTATTATAACGTTCCACAGGGTGAGAACCCTCTGTGTCACCTGAGTCACCTGTAGATTTAACTCCAATCACTTTTACTGACTGTAGAGCCTGTGCACAGCTTGTATTACCTCTATATGGTCATTGTGTAGAGTTGGTATTACTTCTATATGGTCATTGTGTAGATCATGCATCTATATAAATTTAGTTTATTTACTTGTGTGACTACTGATGGGTCACCCTATTCTGCTTTGCCATAAGTCCCGGAAGCTACTGTTAGGACCCAGAAAAGTGGACTACTAAATGTAAAGTCTCATTCTGAAGTTTAACAAACTGTCAACATTGTTTCACTATATACAGCTAATAATATGCAGACACAATGGAGAATGGGATACAAAGAAATATATGAGGGCTAAATATTGTTTTTTTTCCGGTATTAAATGGAAATATTCCTGTTTACAAAATGCGTTTTGAAGCCTGTTGTGTGATAACACTAATATGCTGTGAGACAGTTGGAAAAGATTAGGACAGGGTTCTTAGCAATGACATTTTGTATTCACGAACAACAAGCAGAAATCTTCAAAATGTTCTATGTAAATTAGAAATATTTTTTTTATTTTAAGCCCAGCTGTTTAACCCCTTAAGGACTCAGCCCATTTTGGCCTTAAGGACTCAGACAATTACATTTTTACGTTTTCATTTTTTCCTCCTCGCCTTCTAAAAATCATAACTCTTTTATATTTTCATCCACAGACTAGTATGAGGGCTTGTTTTTTGCGCGACCAGTTGTCCTTTGTAATGAAATCACTCATTATATCATAAAATGTATGGTGCAACAAAAAAAAACACTTTTGTGGGGAAATTAAAACGAAAAACGCAATTTTGCTAATTTTGGAAGGTTTCGTTTTCACGCTGTACAATTTATGGTAAAAATGACATGTTCTTTATTCTGAGGGTCAATACAATTAAAATGATACCCATTATTACATACTTTTATATTATTGTTGTGCTTAAAAAAAATCACAAACTTTTTAACCAAATTAGTACGTTTATAATCCCTTTATTTTGATGACCTCTAACTTTTTTATTTTTCCGTATAAGCGGCGGTAGGGGGGCTCATTTTTTGCGCCATGATCTGTACTTTTTTTTATACCACATTTGCATATAAAAAACTTTTAATAAATTTTTTATCCCGTACGGGATCATTAACATTTTATTTTAATAGTTCGGACATTTACGCACGCGGCAATACCAAATATGTCTATAAAAATGTTTTTTACGCTTTTTGGGGGTAAAATAGGAAAAAACGGACGTTTTACTTTTTTATTGGGGGAGGGGATTTTTCACTTTTTTTTACTTTTACTTTTACATTTTTTTACATTTTTTTTACACTTGAATAGTCCCCATAGGGGACTATTCATAGCAATACCATGATTGCTAATACTGATCTGTTCTATGTATAGGACATAGAACAGATCAGTATTATCGGTCATCTTCTGCTCTTGTCTGCTCGATCACAGACCAGAGCAGGAGACGCCGGGAGCCGGACGGAGGAAGGAGAGGGGACCTCCGTGCGGCATTATGAATGATCGGATCCCCGCAGCAGCGCTGCGGGCGATCCGATCATTCATTCAAATCGCGCACTGCCGCAGATGCCGGGATCTGTATTGATCCCGGCACCTGAGGGGTTAATGGCGGACGCCCGTGAGATCGCGGGCGTCGGCCATTGCCGGCGGGTCCCTGGCTGCGATCAGCAGCCGGGATCAGCCGCGCATGACACGGGCATCACTCCGATGCCCGCGGTTATGCACAGGACGTAAATGTACGTCCTGGTGCGTTAAGTACCACCTCACCAGGACGTAAATTTACGTCCTGCGTCCTTAAGGGGTTAAGTCAAACCCTAACATAACTGTTCAATATAAAGCAATGCAAGTTAAATGAATGTGAGAGTGCCTAGGGTATTAATAGTATCAATTTCTCACAATTACCCCAGTACATTGAAGGAGTAATTCTGCGGTGTAAATGCACAGCATTTCTGCAACAGAATGAAAATGCTGCAGATTCTTAAATCTGCAGCACATGCATTTTTTATGCAGAACATTTAGAATACATGTGGATTTCATATTCCAAACCTAACCCTTATCTGTATCTGTTGGTGCTCTAATATAGAAGTGAATCGAATGAGGTCTGAACTGGATTCATCCTTTGTTGCTTATCTATCTCCACTAGTGTTGGGTCACACCGATCCGAGCACAGACTTATGTCATATTGGGGTGAGCTGATGAACTCTGTTACTTTACATTGACCTACGCAACCCTTTATAGTGCTCTCCCTGCAAAGGTTTGTATAATTGTTGGATTTTCCTTTGTGGACACTAATGATGGCGACTAGTATTTCCCTGCAACCGCTGGACTCACTGCCAAACTCGTGCTGACCGCATATGCCAAATATTCAATAGCACCAATACAGAGACTCAGGATACTTTGGACCTTCATATTCACATGGAAAAATTGGAAAATGCCCTAATTGCTGAATCTAAAGTGTGGTGGAATGTCTCCACTTTAAAAAAATATGTGGAGCAGGCTATGATCCCTATATATCCCACTGCAATATTTTCTCAGCAATTCCAACAAGATTGGGAACATCTCCTCACGGACTCTTCATTACGTTTTATGAAATTAATCATTCAATATGAGGAGAAAGCCTTATTGGAGAAGAAACTTGAACTAGAAAAATTACAACAAGAGGCTTCCCAATTCAAGAATTGTTCATCGTTTGCAACATATGATGAAAGAATCAATAATAATCTAGCCAAGCATGAGTCCACAATTGCGGAACTGAAGGAAATGAAGTACAGACGTGATCTGCAAGATTATAAAACAGGTCAGGTGTACCATTGGCCTGACCTGGATAATAAAGCCAAGAGACCCCGTTCCATTCTCAAGAAAAACTAAAACCGCAAATACTACCGAAAGAGTGTGAACAAACAACAAAGAGTCAGCTTTAACTCTGTTGAAATGGATTCTCTTAAACCAAATACTCACATGACCTCTCTCCGGCCTCCGATTCCACTGCTCCAGAGAATAACATCTAACTGACGCACACGTTACAGGAAGTGCGCCA
Source organism: Hyla sarda (assembly GCF_029499605.1). Lineage (NCBI taxonomy): Eukaryota > Metazoa > Chordata > Amphibia > Anura > Hylidae > Hyla > Hyla sarda. Next base: position 223,927,728 of record NC_079191.1, read on the forward strand.
TGGAATGACAGCATGTACTCCAAAAAAACAGAGAGTGGTCATGAAGCATAAACGAACCCTGCAAAAGAAATCCGCATCGAAGTGCCAAGGAGAGGAAAAGACACTGAGTTACAACTTGTCGGCGAAAGTCTCTACAGAAGCCCAAATATCCATACCAGCAAGAGATCTCTCTTTCGCACCGACATGTAAGTTTGACTTTTTCCGTACCATGCTTGATGTTAATAAATTTGTTAGAAATATCACTCGGCGCAAACACTTTGCTGGTCTTGGGATATTGGACAGGACTAGTTTGGCTGAGGGCGATGTAACCATCATGTCCAATGAAACTATTGTACATAATACCAATACCATAGAAAATATTGTGGAACATGATGAGATTTTAACACAGGTTGACAACGTTCGTGTTGACAATATGTTTGCTTTTGGTTCAGACTCAGTGGCAGGTTTTACTTTTAGGGAACTGATTGTTGAATCTGACTTACAGCAGCTTATGGATCATGATACACCTTGTAAACCGCCTTTCTTATCTACTTCCAATCCTGATTTTTATCTGATTTATGTCTAGAACTACCGTTCTTGATAACTTTCAGGATTGTATGAAAAAGAGCTTAGAATTCTAACTCAGGATAACTCCCCCATAAAATATAACCTTACATTCAAGGAACGTAATGCTCTGAGAGAATTAGAATTTATGGAGGACATTACAATTCGGGAAGCTGACAAGGGGGGCGGTGTCATTATTCTGGACACAGGTCTTTATATAAGGCAAATTAAATCAGGAAATATTATCAGATCATGTTACATATAGAAAATTATCTTGTAATCCCACACCTTCCTACAGGAAGGAGTTGTATGATCTTGTGGATGTTGGGCAGCGGGGTGTTTTTTTCACCTCAAGAGAGGTGGAATATATTAAAATATCATAGTCTGTCACACCAATTTTCCACTCCCTGCCCACATTCATAAAGAAACTTTTCCTCCACCCATGAGGCTAATAGTTGCAGGGATATCATCTCTTAACGAGAGACTTAGTGCCTGGACTGATGTTTTTTTGCAGCCTCTGGTTTTCCAAATCCCTGGTTTTCTACGTGGTACAAAGCATGTCTTGGCTGCCTTTCATGATTTTACATGGAGAGCAGGTTTTTTATGGTTTATAACAGACGTAACCTCTCTCTGTTCCATTATTCCCCACGATAAGGCGATCATTACCTTAATATGGTTTCTACACACCTATTCAGATTACAGCGGTGATCTGCAGGAGTTACTTATTTTATGCGTTGAATATTTATTAACTCACAATTTTTTTTTGATGTTTGATGATGTTTATTACCTGCAGATCACCGGCGCTTCTATGGGGGCGATATTCTCCCCCTCTCTCGCCAACATTTATATGTGTTGATGGGTGAGGGGGACTCTTTTCTCCCCCAGTAATCCTTTTTCTGATTGTATTCAATGGTACGACCGCTACATAGACAATCTCCTGTTCATTTGGGGATTGGGTGTGGCGGCTATGCCAGATTTTATTTTATTTCTCAATGACAATCAGTTGGGTTTACGTTTTACACTTCATCATGCACCTGCACGTATTTCTTTTTTAGATCTCATGTTGTTTGGTGATCTCAATACCCAATCCATTTTAACATCTACTTATCGAAAAAATACTGCCACCAATTCCATCTTGCATGCGACCTCTTGGTATCCCCCCCCCTCCCCCCACGGGCAAAGTGCTAATAACGTGGGGGGATGGCAAGAGGTTTGCATGTAAGATAAGAGCTCGTTGTAATTGTTCCACCACTACCAGTTTTGATCAAGAGGCACATGAAATAGAGTCTCGGATGACTTGTAGAGGCTATTCTTTGTGGAATATTAAAAGAGCAAAAAATATAGCTATTCAAAAGAATCGTGATGCTCTCATTAGTTCAAATAAAAGCAAAAATAACCAACATAGAACAGTGCTGAGTACACAACCAGTAGTGTTTATTACACTATACAGCCAACATTATAAGGAAATCTGTGGTTTGGTGTACAAATATATGCCCATCATTTTGAGCGATCCATTGTATGCAGATGCTCTGAAGGATGGGTATAGATGTGTCTCACGTAAGGCACCCACAATTGGCCAGATACTTTCTCTGAGTCTTTTTTCTAGTAGACTGATGTCCGAACCCACTTGGTCGACTGCCGAGAGTTCCTATAGATGCAATCATTATATCTGCACTTGCTGCGGGATTATGCATATTTCTTCACAGTTTGAGTCTTACTGTACTGATAAAAAATATTATATAAAACATTATATTAACTGTAATACCTCTTACGTCATTTATCTTTTTTGCTGCAGGGAGTGCAGATTACAATATGAGGGTTGCACACCAACAAACTTAAAGTTAGAGCCCGTAAACACCTATCGGACACTCAACATTTTTGTCCACAAAATACCTCTATGGTCACACAACATTGTGCTCAGAAACATGAAGGCAGCTATTCAACCATGTTTTTACAGCGAATTGAAAAGGGTTACTCCACCTACCAGAGGAGGCAACTACAAACAGAAAATACTAGCTAGAAAAGTCTTCTGGATAATTGAGCTTGGCACCCGCTTTCCGAGGGGACTTAACAGAAGACTAGATGTTATATTACATTATTGAGGTTATTATATGTGCTCTCTCTATATGCTGCTTTCATGTAATCTACTGATGTTATTTGTTGGAATTAGGGTTTTCTCCCTGCATACATACATAGTTTAGTTTTGTGTAATTATTGTAATCTTGCAACTTTGTATGTATATTTTTCCATGTTCTATTGTCCTTTGGAGGGAGATATTTAGCATAGTATGCTTATTTATATTTATTGATTTTTGATATTTATTTTATTTTTATTTATACATTTATGTTATATATGCATTTATATACTAATGATTACTATCACATTTATTATTACTCTCCCTCCAATGAACACAATATCTCATAGCCAAATTGTCTTGTGATTATATACTCACTAGGCAAAACATATGCTCAATGGTTTATTTTGCTTTATTTAATGTTGTCATTTTCAAATGTAAAATTTTTTCTGATTTAATACTATTTTAGCATGTGTTTGTATTAGCATTTGAGCTATGAGAGACTGATCTTGGTGGATGGTCACCTTGGACATGTGACCCTGGCATTTCCAGGTGAACCTGTCCATCAATTAATTGGATTTCCACCCATATAAGACCAGTTGGTCTCTGTTTTTAGTAGTATGAGTAAGGCTAGGCTACCTGGCTGAAACGTGTTACTTTTATCCTGTATCTGTTGGTGCTCTAATAAAAAAGTTAATCACATGAGGTCCGCGCTGGACTCAGTCCAGACGACTCCCCACTACACAATATTTACTTTCAAAATATGAAAACCTGTCCTGGTTATGTGATGATCACATGGGTGCCTGACTCATTGGAAAATAAGTATTGGAAAAGCCAGATTGTAGAGCAAACCACAGCAGCAGTGCCTCTTCATCAGGTAAAAGGCCAAGCCCACTGGATGGGCAGGAAATACATCCTACAGACATATTCTACTTTAACATAGTGGTAAAATTTTGTGGTAACTTGCATCCTTACTTGGTGAAAAATCCCAAAATTAAGCATTTTTCTAACTTTGAAACTCTCTGCTTGTAAGGAAAATGGATATTCCAAATATTTTTTATTCACATATACAATATGTCTACTTTATGTTTGCATCATAACATTGACGTTTTTTTTTTAACTTTTGGAAGACACCAGAGGGCTTCAAAGTTCAGCAGCAATTTCAGCAGCAATTCACTATTTTTCAGGGACCAGTTCAGGTTTGAAGTGGATTTGAAGGGTCTTCATCTTAGAAATACCCCACAATTGACCCCATTATCAAAACTGCACCCCCCAAAGTATTCAAAATGACATTCAGTCAGCGTTTTAACCCTCTAGGTGTTTCACAGGAATAGCAGCAAAGTGAAGGAGAAAATTCACAATCTTCATTTTTTACACTCGCATGTTCTTGTAGACGCAATTTTTTTATTTTTACAAGGGGTAAAAGGAGAAAATTTATACCTGTGTTTGTAGCCCAATTTCTCTCGAGTAAGGTCATACCTCATATGTCTATGTAAAGTGTTCGGCGGGCACGTGTTCGGCGGGCACAGTAGAGGGCTCAGAAGCAAAGGAGCGACAAGGGGATTTTGGAGAGTACGTTTTTCTGAAATGGTTTTTGGGGGGATGTTGCATTTAGGAAGCCTCTATGGTGCCAGAACAGCAAAAAAAAACAAAAAAAAAAACACATGCCAAACCATTTTGGAAACTAGACCCCTTGAGGAACGTAACAAGGAATTAAGTGAGCCTTAATACCCCACAGGTGTTTCACGACTTTTGCATATGTAAAAAAAAAGAAAAAATTATCACAATGTGTTTCCCCCCAAATTTCACATTTTTGCAAATTTTGCCAAAATAGCAGAAAATACCCCCCGAAATTTGTAACCCCATCTCTTCTGAGTATGGAAGTACCCCATAAGTTGACCTGAAGTGCACTACGGGTGAATTACAATGCTCAGAAGAGAAGGAGTCATATTTGGCTTTTTGAGAGCAAATTTTGCTCGGGGGGGCATGTCGCATTTAGGAAGCCTCTATGGTGCCAGGACAGCAAAAAAAAAAAAACACATGCCATACCATTTTGGAAACTAGACCCCTTGAGGAACGTAACAAGGAATAAAGTGAGCCTTAATACCCCACAGGGGTTTCACGACTTTTGCATAAGTAAAAAAAAATATATTTTTTTTTTCACTAAAATGTGTTTCCCCCCCATTTTTGCAAGGGTTAATAGCAGAAAATACCCTCCAAAATTTGTAACCCCATCTCTTCTGAGTATGGAGGTACCCCATAAGTGGACGTCAAGTGCACTGCAGAAGCGCCACAATGCTCAGAAGAGAAGGAGTCACATTTGCTAACTTTGCTGAAATGGGGGGGACATGTCACATTTAGGAAGCCCCTATGGTGCCAGGACAGCAAAATAGCCCCCACATTGCATACCGTTTTGGAAACTAGACCCCTTGAGGAACGCAACAAGGGGTACAGTAAGCCTTAATACTCCACAGGGGTTTCACAACTTTTGCATAGGTAAAAAAAATATTTTTTTTTTTCACTAAAATGTGGGTTTTCACCAAAATTTCACATTTTTACAAGGGTTAATTGCAGAAAAGACACCCCACAATTTGTAAATAAATTTCTTTGGAAATACCTTATTTTTGGATGATTTTGGCTACGCGGGTGCACACCAGGTCTTGGAGTGGGAGGTCAGTCAGGGGCCTTGAGCTTTTCATAGCAGCCAGGATGTGGGACCCCCCCCCTCAAGGAGCGTTAATGGAGGGAGCACTGAGCCCTAAAATAGGGGAACACTATGGGGGACAACGGGCCGTAACTGGGGTAGACAGGTTGGGTACAGAGGCCCGTAATATGGGGTACAGTGGGCCAGAAAAGTATAAAACAGGATATGTTCCCAGAATGATGACCCAGAGCATAGCCAAAACAAAAAAAAAATATGCCCGCCCCAAACCCTAGGCTCTGAGTCATCTTTCTGGGAATGTGATGTGTGTTGCCGTCCCTAACCTGTTCCCTCCAATGCGCACCCCGCTCAGGTGGAGAGAGAGCGCTGCGCATTTGAGGCAACATAAAGTCCCCGATGATAGTGACTCAGTGACCTATGACCCATTTTTGAAAAATCACCCCAGAGGTCTTATCATGGTTTTTTTTTTCTTCAGGTTTTTTTGGGCAATTTAGTGATTTATGGGGGTTATATTTTGGAATGTACTCTGGACTTGGTACATTGGTCAAATTCTGGAAAATTCAAATGAAAAGGGGAAATTTAGTGCTCCATGGAAGTGTGATACTCCCTGAAGCAGCATATGCAGAGGCCCGGATTATCTGGGCAAGTGTCACATTGATACCTGGTGTCCTTCCGCATCCCCTTCCTGTAACACACTCTGCATTTTTTCTGGGATCGTCCCTTCTTTTCACTGGGGGGGGGGGGGGATCTCACCTGGAAAGTGTTGGCCTGGGACGATCCTGGCGCATATAACTCCAGACCCTTGGGAAGTCCGGCCTGATCTTTCCCGGTCAGCAAAGATCAGGAACCTTAGGACTTCTTCTTGGTACTGGAGGAATGTCCCTGTGTTGCCAGCGTGCTAGGATAGTACAAAAGCGTTGTACATGGCAACCTTTACCAAGTAGACCGCAACTTTTTTGTACCATACCCGTAGGGGTCCCTGAGCGGTACGTAGGCCTCCAATAATTTGGCCCCAAAGTGATCGATGACCGGCCTTACTTTGTAAAGCCGGTCATAGGTGGGATCGGCTCGGGGCGGACATGCTGTATTATCTGCATAATGCAGGCAATTCCGAATGACCTCGAACTGCTTCCGTGTCATCGCAATACTGTAAAGCGGGGTCTGGTAGAGAACGTCCCCGCTCCAGTAATGCCGAGCACTTGTTCTTTTGTCCAGGCCCATATGCAGCGTGAGGCCCCAAAATGTCCTCATTTCCACTGCATCAATAGCGCGCCATTCATTGGACCTGGCCAAAAACGAATCGGGGTGGTGGGCAATGAACTGCAGGGCATACAAATTCGTTTGCTCCACCATGTGATTGACCAGGCTGTCACTGAAAAAAAACTTAAAAAGTCTAGATCAGTGAAGCCAGCATGGTCAATCCGGATTCCTGAGTCACCAACAAACTCAGAAATCTGTGGCTGATAACCCTCTGGGGGGCTCCAGACAGGGTCACCGGAAGGGGGCTCCGGTGCACTTGTCTGGGGGGCCGGACTCCTATTACGAGTGGCATTGCCACTCGTACTAGTGTCGGCCACTGAGTCACTCTCATGGGGGGTGCGTGGCCTCGCCTGGCGGCATCTCCGCCGCCGTACAGGGGACTCATCA